>NW_019263215.1:0-17657 GCF_002742605.1 Olea europaea var. sylvestris
GTCCATTTTTGGCCCATAAGAACTTTTTGGAAATGTAGCGACCGTTTTGGATTGAACTCACCGCTACGTCGTGACGTACGAGTGATTTTGTCCATTTTTTGAAGGAATGAGTGCTTGCATATTTAGAACGGTTGGAGAGTCGGCGGACGAAGAATTGAGCGTAACTTTTGCACACGGCGTCCGTTTTGGGCCCATAAGAACTTTTTGGAAATGTAGCGACCGTTTTGGATTGAACTCACCACTTCGTCGTGACTTATGGGGGAGTTAAGCCATTTTTCGAAGGAACGAGCGCTTGTATATTGAGAACGCTTGGAGAGTCGACGGACGAAGAATTGAGCGTAACTTTTGCACACGGTGTCCATTTTTGGCCATAAGAACTTTTTGGAAATGTAACGACCGTTTTGGATTGAACTCACAACTTCATCGTGACGTACGAGTGATTTTGGTCATTTTTCGAAGGAATGAGCGCTTGTATATTGAGAACGCTTGGAGAGTCGGCGGACGAAGAATTGAGCGTAACTTTTGCACACGGTGTCCATTTTAGGCCCATAAGAACTTTTTGGAAATGTAGCGACCGTTGTGGATTGACCTCACCACTTTGTCATGATGTACGAGGGATTTTGGTCATTTTTCAAAGGAATGAGCGCTTGTATATTGAGAACGCTTGGAGAGTCGACTGACGAAGAATTGAGCGTAACTTTTGCACACGGTGTCCGTTTTGGGCCCATAAGAACTTTTTGGAAATGTAGCGACCGTTTTAGATTGTACTCACCACTTCGTCATGACGTACGAGGGATTTAGAAATTTTTCGAAAGAATGAGCACTTGCATATTTAGAACGGTTGGAGAGTCGGCGGACGAAGAATTGACCGTAACTTTTGCACACGGTGTCCATTTTGGGCCCATAAGAACTTTTTTGAAATGTAGCGACCGTTTTGGATTGAACTCACCACTTCGTCGTGCCTTTCGAGGGATTTTGGCCATTTTTCGAAAGAATGAGCACATGCATATTTAGAACGGTTGGAGAGTCGGCGGGGGGAGAATTGAGCGTAACTTTTGCACACGGTGTCCGTTTTGGGCCCATAAGAACTTTTTGGAAATGTAACGACCGTTTTGGATTGAACTCACCACTTCGTCGTGACTTTCGAGGGATTTTGGCCATTTTTCGAAAGAATGAGCACATGCATATTTAGAACGGTTGGAGAGTCGGCGGATGAAGAATTGAGCGTAACGTTTGCACACGGTGTCCGTTTCGGGCCCATAAGAACTTTTTGGAATTGTAGCGACCGTTTTGGATTGACCTCACCACTTTGTCATGAAGTACGAGGGATTTTGGCCATTTTTCAAAGGAATGAGCGCTTGTATATTGAGAACGCTTGGAGAGACGACTGACGAGGAATTGAGCGTAACTTTTGCACACGGTGTCCGTTTTGGGCCCATAAGAACTTTTTGGAAATGTAGCGACCGTTTTGGATTGAACTCCCCACTTCGTCATGACGTACGAGGGATTTTAGCCATTTTTCGAAAGAATGAGCTCTTGCATATTCAGAACGGTTGGAGAGTCGACGGACGAAGAATTGAGCGTAACTTTTGCACACGGTGTCCGTTTTGGGCCCGTAAGAACTTTTTGGAAATGTAACGACCGTTTTGGATTGAACTCACCCCTTCATCGTGACGTACGAGGGAGTTTGGCCATTTTTTGAAAGAATAAGCACTTACATATTTAGAACGGTTGGAGGGTCGACGGACGAAGAATCAGCGTAACTTTTGTACACGGTGTCCGTTTGGGCCCATAAGAACTTTTTGGAAATGTAGCTACCGTTTTGGATTGAACTCACCACTTCGTCGTGACGTATGGGGTAGTTCAACTATTTTTCGAAAGAATGAGCCCTTGCATATTTGGAACGCTTGGATTGTCGGCGTACGAAGAATTGAGCGTAACTTTTGCACACGGTGTCCGTTTCTGGCCAATAAGAACTTTTTGGAAATGTAACGACTGTTTTGGATTGAACTCACCACTTCATCGTGACGTACGAGAGATTTTGGCCATTTTTCAAATGAATGAGCACTTGCATATTTAGAACGGTTGGAGAGTCGGCGGACGAAGAATTGAGCGTAACTTTTGCACACGGTGTCCGTTTCTGGCCAATAAGAACTTTTTGGAAATGTAACGACTGTTTTGGATTGAACTCACCGCTTCATCGTGACGTACGAGAGATTTTGGCCATTTTTCAAATGAATGAGCACTTGCATATTTAGAACGGTTGGAGAGTCGGCGGACGAAGAATTGAGCGTAACTTTTACACACGTTGTCCTTTTTAGGCCCATAAGAACTTTTTGGAAATGTAGCGACCGTTTTGGATTGAACTCACCACTTCGTCGTGACGTACGAGTGATTTTGGCCATTTTTCGAAGGAATGAGTGCTTGTATATTGAGAACGCTTGGAGAGTCGGCGGACGAAGAATTGAGCGTAACTTTTACACACGTTGTCCTTTTTAGGCCCATAAGAACTTTTTGGAAATGTAGCGACCGTTTTGGATTGAACTCACCACTTCGTCGTGACGTACGAGGGATTTTGTCCATTTTTCAAAAGAATGAGCACTTGCATATTTAGAATGCGTGCAGAGTCGACGGACGAAGAATTGATTGTAACTTTTGTACACGGTGTCCGTTTTGGCCCATAAGTACTTTTTGGAAATGTAGTGACCGTTTTGGATTGAAATCACCACTTCATCGTGACGTGTGAGTGATTTTTGCCATTTTTCGAGGGAATGAGCGATTGTATATTGAAAACGCTTGGAGAGTCAGCGGACGAAGAATTGAGCGTAACTTTTGCACACGGCGTCCGTTTTGGGCCCATAAGAACTTTTTGGAAATGTAGCGACCGTTTTGGATTGAACTCACCACTTCGTCGTGTCATACGGGGGATTTTGGCCATTTTTTGAAAGAATGAGCACTTGCATATTTAGAACGCTAGGAGATTCGGCGGACGAAGAATTGATTGTAACTTTTGCATACGGTGTCCGTTTTGAGCCCATAAGAACTTTTTGGAAATGTAGCGACCGTTTTGGATTGAACTCACCATTTCGTCGCGACGTACGAGGGATTTTGGCCATTTTTCGAAAGAATGAGCACTTACATATTTAGAACGCTTGGAGAGTCGACGGACGAAGAATTGATTGTAACTTTTGCACACGGTGTCCGTTTTGGGCCCATAAGAACTTTTTGGAAATGTAGTGACCGTTTTGGTTTGAACTCACCACTTCGTCGTGACGTATGGGGGAGTTAAGCCATTTTTTGAAGGAATGAGCGCTTGTATATTGAGAACGCCTGGAGAGCCGGTGGACGAAGAATTGAGCGTAACTTTTGCACACGGTGTCCGTTTTGGGCCCATAAGAACTTTTTGGAAATGTAGCGACCGTTTTGGATTGAACTCACCACTTCGTCGTGACGTACGAGTGATTTTGGCCATTTTTCGAAGGAATGAGTGCTTGTATATTGAGAACGCTTGGAGAGTCGGCGGACGAAGAATTGAGCGTAACTTTTGCACACGTTGTCCTTTTTAGGCCCATAAGAACATTTTGGAAATGTAGCGACCGTTTGGGATTGAACTCACCCCTTCATCGTGACGTATGGGGGAGTTCAACCGTTTTTCGAAAGAATGAGCACTTGCATATTTGGAACGCTTGGATTGTGGGCGGACGAAGAATTGAGCGTAACTTTTGCACACGGTGTCCGTTTTGGGCCCATAAGTACTTTTTGGAAATGTAGCGACCGTTTTGGATCAAACTCACCACTTCATCGTGACGTATGAGGGATTTCGGTCATTTTTCGAAAGAGTGAGCACTTGCATATTTGGAACGCTTGGATTGTGGGCGGACGAAGAATTGAGCGTAACTTTTGCACACGGTGTCCGTTTTGGGCCCGTAAGTACTTTTTGGAAATGTAGCGACCGTTTTGGATCAAACTCACCACTTCATCGTGACGTATGAGGGATTTCGGTCATTTTTCGAAAGAGTGAGCACTTGCATATTTGGAACGCTTGGATTGTGGGCGGACGAAGAATTGAGCGTAACTTTTGCACACGGTGTCCGTTTTGGGCCCATAAGAACTTTTTGGAAATGTAGCGACTGTTTTGGATTGAACTCACCACTTCGTCATGACGTATGGGGGAGTTCAACCATTTTTTGAAAGAATGATCTCTTGCATATTTGGAACGTTTGGATTGTCGGCGGACGAAGAAATGAGCGTAACTTTTGCACACGGTGTCCGTTTTGGGCCCATAAGAACTTTTTGGAAATGTAGCGACCGTCTTGGATTGAACTCACCACTTCATCGTGACGTATGGGGTAGTTCAACTATTTTTCGAAAGAATGAGCCCTTGCATATTTGCAACGCTTGGATTGTCGGCGTACGAAGAATTGAGTGTAACTTTTGCACACGGTGTCCGTTTCGGGCCAATAAGTACTTTTTGGAAATGTAGCGACCGTTTTGGATTGAACTCACCACTTCGTTGTGACGTGCGAGTGATTTTGGCCATTTTTTAAAAGAAATAGCACTTGCATATTTAGAACGGTTGGAGAGTCGGCGGACGAAGAATTGAGCGTAACTTTTGCGCACGGTGTCCATTTTAGGCCCATAAGAACTTTTTGGAAATGTAGCGACCGTTTTGGATTGAACTCACCACATCATCGTGACGTATGAGGGAGTCAAGCCATTTTTCGAAGGAATGAGCGCTTGTATATTGAGAACGCTTGGAGAGTCGGCGGGAGAAGAATTGAGCCTAACTTTTGCACACGGTGTCCGTTTTGGGCCCATAAGAACTTTTTGGAAATGTAGCGACTGTTTTGGATTGAACTCACCACTTCGTCGTGACGTATGGGGGAGTCAAGCCATTTTTCGAAGGAATGAGCGCTTATATATTGAGAACGCTTGGAGAGTCGGCGGACGAAGAATTGAGCGTAACTTTTGCGCATGGTATCCGTTTTGGGCCCATAAGAACTTTTTGGAAATGTTGCGACCGTTTTGGATTGAACTCACAACTTAGTGGTGACGTACAAGTGATTTTGGCCATTTTTCGAAGAAATGAGCACTTTAATATTGAGAACGGTTGGAGAGTCGGCGGACGAAGAATTGAGCGTAACTTTTGCGCACGGTATCCGTTTTGGGCCCATAAGAACTTTTTGGAAATGTAGCGACCGTTTTGGATTGAACTCACCACTTCGTCATGACGTAGTAGGGATTTTGGCCATTTTTTGAAGGAATGAGCGCTTGTGTATCGAAAACGCTTGGAGAGTCGGCGGACGAAGAATTGAGCGTAACTTTTGCACACGGTGTCCGTTTTGGGCCCATAAGAACTATTTGAAAATGTAATGACCGTTTTTTATTGAACTCACCACTTCGTCGTGACGTATGAGGGATTTTGGCCATCTTTCGAAAGAGTAAGCACTTGCATATTTAGAACGCTTGGAGAGTCGGCGGACGAAGAATTGAGCGTAGCTTTTGCACACGGTGTCCGTTTTGGGCCCATAAGAACTTTTTGGAAATGTAGCGACCGTATTGGATTCAACTCACCACTTCGTCATGACGTACGAGGGATTTTAACCATTTTTCAAAAGAATGAGCACTTGCATATTTAGAACGGTTGGAGAGTCGGCGGACGAAGAATTGAGAGTTACTTTTGCACACGGTGTCCGTTTTGGGCTCATAAGAACTTTTTGGAAATGTAGCGACCGTTTTGGATTGAACTCACCACTTCGTCATGACGTATGAGGGATTTTAGCCATTTTTCGAAAGAATGAGCACTTGCATATTTAGAAGGGTTGGAGAGTGGGCGGACGAAGAATTGAGCGTAACTTTTGCACACGGTGTCCGTTTTGGGCCCATAAGAACTTTTTGGAAATGTAACGACCGTTTTGGATTGAACTCACCACTTCGTCGTGACGTACGAGGGATTTTGGCCATTTTTCGAAAGAATAAGTACTTGCATATTTAGAACGCTTGGAGAGTTGGCGGACGAAGAATTGAGCGTAACTTTTGCACACGGTGTCCGTTTTGGGCCAATAAGAACTTTTTGGAAATGTAGCGACCGTTTTGGATTGAACTCACCACTTCGTTATGACGTAGTAGGGATTTAGGCCATTTTTCGAAGGAATGAGCGCTTGTATATTGAGAACGCTTGGAGAGTCGGCGGACGAAGAATTGAGCGTAACTTTTGCACACGGTGTCCGTTTTGGGCCCATAAGAACTTTTTGAAAATGTAATGACCGTTTTTTATTGAACTCACCACTTCGTCGTGACGTACGAGGTATTTCGGCCATTTTTCGAAAGAATAAGCACTTGCATATTTCGAACGCTTGGAGAGTCAGCGGACGAAGAATTGATCGTAGCTTTTGCACACGGTGTCCGTTTTGGGCCCATAAGAACTTTTTGGAAATGTAGCGACCATTTTGGATTGAACTCACCCCTTCATCGTGTCGTATGGGGGAGTTCAACCATTTTTCGAAAGAATGAGCACTTGCATAATTGGAACGCTTGGATTGTCGTACGAAGAATTGAGCGTAACTTTTGCACACGGTGTCCGTTTTGGGCCCATAAGTACTTTTTGGAAATGTAGCGACCATTTTGGGTTGAACTCACCACTTCGTCGTGACGTACGAGTGATTTCGACCATTTTTCGAAGGAATGAGCGCTTGTATATTGTGAACGCTTGGAGAGTCGACTGACGAAGAATTGAGCGTAAATTTTGAACACGGTGTCCGTTTTGGGCCCATAAGAACGTTTTGGAAATGTAGCGACCGTTTTGGATTGAACTAACCACTTCGAAATGACGTACGAGGGATTTTGGCCATTTTTCGAAAGAATGAGCACTTGCATATTGAAAACGGTTGGAGAGTCGGCGGACGTAGAATTGAGCGTAACTTTTGCACACGATGTCCGTTTTGGGCCCATAAGAACTTTTCGGAAATGTAGCGACCGTATTGGATTCAACTCACCACTTCGTCATGACGTACGAGGGAATTTAGCCATTTTTCGAAAGAATGAGCACTTGCATATTTAGAACGGTTGGAGAGTCGGCGGACGAAGAATTGAGCGTTACTTTTGCACACGGTGTCCGTTTTGGGCTCATAAGAACTTTTTGGAAATGTAGCGACCGTTTTGGATTGAACTCACCACTTCATCGTGACGGACGAGGGATTTTGGCCATTTTTCGAAAGAATGAGCACTTGCATATTTAGAACGGTTGGAGAGTCGGCGGACGAAGAATTGAGCGTACCTTTTGCACACGGTGTCCGTTTTGGGTCCATAAGAACTTTTTGGAAATGTAACGACCGTTTTGGATTGAACTCACCACTTCATCGTGACGGACGAGGGATTTTGGCCATTTTTCGAAAGAATGAGCACTTGCATATTTAGAACGGTTGGAGAGTCGGCGGACGAAGAATTGAGCGTAACTTTTGCACACGGTGTCCGTTTTGGGCCCATAAGAACTTTTTGGAAATGGAGCGACCGCTTTGGATTGAACTCACCACTTCGTCATGACGTAGTAGGGATTTTGGCCATTTTTTGAAGGAATGAGCGCTTGTATATTGAGAACGCTTGGAGAGTCGGCGGACGAAGAATTTAGCGTAGCTTTTGCACACGGTGTCCGTTTTGGGCCCATAAGAACTTTTTGAAAATGTAATGACCGTTTTTTATTGAACTCACCACTTCGTCGTGACGTACGAGGGATTTTGGCCATTTTTCGAAAGAATAAGCACTTGCATATTTCAAACGCTTGGAGAGTCAGCGGACGAAGAATTGAGCGTAGCTTTTGCACACGGTGTCTGTTTTGGGCCCATAAGAACTTTTTGGAAATGTAGCGACCGTTTTGGATTGAACTCACCCCTTCATCGTGTCGTATGGGGGGAGTTCAACCATTTTTCGAAAGAATGAGCACTTGCATAATTGGAACGCTTGGATTGTCGTACGAAGAATTGAGCGTAACTTTTGCACACGGTGTCCGTTTTGGGCCCATAAGCACTTTTTGGAAATGTAGCGACCATTTTGGATTGAACTCACCACTTCGTCGTGACGTACGAGTGATTTCGGCCATTTTTCGAAGGAATGAGTGCTTGTATATTGAGAACGCTTGGAGAGTCGACTGACGAAGAATTGAGCGTAACTTTTGCACGCGATGTCCGTTTTGGGCCCATAAGAACGTTTTGGAAATGTAGCGACCGTTTTGGATTGAACTCACCACTTCGTAATGACGTACGAGGGATTTTGGCCATTTTTCGAAAGAATGAGCACTTGCATATTTAGAACGGTTGGAGAGTTGGCGGACGTAGAATTGAGCGTAAGTTTTGCACACGATGTCCGTTTTGGGCCCATAAGAACTTTTTGGAAATGTAGCGACTGTATCGGATTGAACTCACCACTTCGTCGTGACGTACGAGGGATTTTAGCCATTTTTCGAAAGAATGAGCACTTGCATATTTAGAACGGTTGGAGAGTCGGCAGACGAAGAATTGAGCGTTACTTTTGCACACGGTGTCCGTTTTGGGCTCATAAGAACTTTTTAAAAATGTAGCGACCGTTTTGGATTGAACTCACCACTTCGTCATGACGTATGAGGGATTTTAGCCATTTTTCGAAAGAATGAGCACTTGCATATTTAGAAGGGTTGGAGAGTCGGGGACGAAGAATTGAGCGTAAGTTTTGCACACGGTGTCCGTTTTGGGCTCATAAGAACTTTTTAAAAATGTAGCGACCGTTTTACATTGAACTCACCACTTCGTCGTGACGTACGAGGGATTTTGGCCATTTTTCGAAAGAATAAGCACTTGCATATTTCGAACGCTTGGAGAATCAGCGGACGAAGAATTGAGCGTGGCTTTTGCACACGGTGTCCGTTTTGGGCTCATAAGAACTTTTTAAAAATGTAGCGACCGTTTTACATTGAACTCACCACTTCGTCGTGACGTACGAGGGATTTTGGCCATTTTTCGAAAGAATAAGCACTTGCATATTTCGAACGCTTGGAGAATCAGCGGACGAAGAATTGAGCGTGGCTTTTGCACACGGTGTCCGTTTTGGGCCCATAAGAACTTTTTGAAAATGTAATGACCGTTTTTTATTGAACTCACCACTTCGTCGTGACGTACGAGGGATTTTGGCCATTTTTCGAAAGAATAAGCACTTGCATATTTCGAACGCTTGGAGAATCAGCGGACGAAGAATTGAGCGTAGCTTTTGCACACGGTGTCCGTTTTGGGCCCATAAGAACTTTTTGGAAATGTAGCGACCGTTTTGGATTGAACTCACCCCTTCTTCGTGTCGTATGGGGGAGTTCAACCATTTTTCGAAAGAATGAGCACTTGCATAATTGGAACGCTTGGATTTTCGGCGTACGAAGAATTGAGCGTAACTTTTGCACACGGTGTCCGTTTTGGGCCCATAAGTACTTTTTGGAAATGTAGCGACCATTTTGGATTGAACTCACCACTTCGTCATGACGTACGAGTAATTTCAGCCATTTTTCGAAGGAATGAGCGCTTGTATATTGAGAACGCTTGGAGAGTCGACTGACGAAGAATTGAGCGTAACTTTTGCACAAGGTGTCCGTTTTGGGCCCATAAGAACGGTTTGGAAATGTAGCGACCATTTTGGATTGAACTCACCACTTCGAAATGACGTACGAGGGATTTTGGCCTTTTTTTGAAAGAATGAGCACTTGCATATTTAGAACGGTCGGAGAGTCAGCGGACGTAGAATTGAGCGTAACTTTTGCACACGATGTCCGTTTTGGGCCCATAAGAACTTTTTGGAAATGTAGTGACCGTATTGGATTGAACTCACCACTTCGTCATGAGGTACGAGGGATTTTAGCCATTTTTTGAAAGAATGAGCACTTGCATGTTTAGAACGGTTGGAGAGTCGGCGGACGAAGAATTGAGCGTTACTTTTGCACACGGTGTCCGTTTTGGGCTCATAAGAACTTTTTGGAAATGTAGCGACCGTATTGGATTGAACTCACCACTTCGTCATGACGTACGAGGGATTTTAGCCATTTTTCGAAAGAATGAGCACTTGCATATTTAGAACGGTTGGAGAGTCGCGTACGAAGAATTGAGCGTTACTTTTGCACACGGTGTCCGTTTTGGGCTCATAAGAACTTTTTGGAAATGTAGCGACCGTTTTGGATTGAACTCGCCACTTCATCATGACGTATGAGGGATTTTAGCCATTTTTCGAAAGAATGAGCACTTGCATATTTTGAAGGGTTGGAGAGTCGGCGGACTAAGAATTGAGCGTAACTTTTGCACACGGTGTCCGTTTTGGGCCCATAAGAACTTTTTGGAAATGAAACGACCGTTTTGGATTGAACTCACCACTTCGTCGTGACGTACGAGGGATTTTGGCCATTTTTCGAAAGAATGAGCACTTACATATTTAGAACGGTTGGAGAGTCGACGGACGAAGAATTGAGCGTAACTTTTGTACACGGTGTCCGTTTTGGGCCCATAAGAAGTTTTTGGAAATGTAGCGACCGTTTTGGATTGAACTCACCACTTCGTCGTGACGTATGGGGGAGTTAATCCATTTTTCGAAGGAATGAGCGCTTGTATATTGAGAACGCTTGGAGAGTCGGTGAACGAAGAATTGAGCGTAACTTTTGCACACGGTGTCCATTTTGGGCCCATAAGAACTTTTTGGAAATGCAACGACCGTTTTGGATAGAACTCACCACTTCATCGTGACATACGAGGGATTTTGGCCATTTTTCGAAAGAATGAGCAATTGCATATTTAGAATGGTTGGAGAGTCGACGGACGAAGAATTGAGCGTAACTTTTGCACATGGTGTCCGTTTTGGGCCCGTAAGAACTTTCTGGAAATGTAGCGACCGTTTTGGATTGAACTCACCACTTCATCGTGACGTATGGGGGAGTTCAACCAATTTTCGAAAGAATGAGCACTTGCGTATTTGGAACGCTTGGATTGTCGGCGTACGAAGAATTGAGCGTAACTTTTGCACACGGTGTCCGTCTTGGGCCCATAAGTACTTTTTGGATATGTAGCGACCGTTTTGGATTGAACTCACCACTTCGTCGTGACGTATGGGGGAGTTCAACCATTTTTTGAAGGAATGAGCACTTGCATATTTGGAACGCTTGGATTGTCGGCGTACGAAGAATTAAACGTAACTTTTGCACACGGTGTCCGTTTTTTGCCCATAAGAAATTTTTGGAAATGTAACGACCGTTTTGGATTGAACTCACCACTTCGTAATGACGTACGAGGGATTTTGGCCATTTTTCAAAAGAATGAGCACTTGCATATTTTGAACGGTTGGAGAGTCGGCGGAGGAAGAATTGAGCGTAACTTTTGCACACGGTGTCCGTTTTGGGCCCATAAGAACTTTTTGGAAATGTAGCGACCGTTTTAAAGTGAACTCACCACTTCATCATGATGTACGAGGGATTTTAGCCATTTTTCGATAGAATGAGCACTTGCATATTTAGAACGGTTGGAGAGTCGACGGACGAAGAATTGAGCGTAACCTTTGCACATGGTGTCCATTTTGGGCCCATAAGAACTTTCTGGAAATGTAGCGACCGTTTTGGATTGAACTCACCACTTCATCGTGACGTATGGGGGAGTTCAACCAATTTTCGAAAGAATGAGCACTTGCATATTTGGAACGCTTGGATTGTCGACGTACGAAGAATTGAGCGTAACTTTTGCGCACGGTGTCCGTTTTAGGCCCATAAGTACTTTTTGGAAATGTAGCGACCGTTTTGGATTGAACTCACCACTTCCTAACGACGTATGAGGGAGTTCAACCATTTTTTGAAGGAATGAGCACTTACTTATTTGGAACGCTTGGATTGTCGGCGTACGAAGGATTGAGCGTACCTTTTGCACACGGTGTCCGTTTTGGGCCCATAAGAACTTTTTGGAAATGTTGCGACCGTTTTGGATTGAACTCACCGCTTCATCGTGACATACGTGGGATTTTGGCCATTTTTCGAAAGAATGCGCAATTGCATATTTAGAACGGTTGGAGAGTCGACGGACGAAGAATTGAGCGTAACTTTTGCACAAGGTGTCTGTTTTGGGCCCATAAGAACTTTTTGGAAATGTAGCGACCGTTTTGGATTGAACTCACCACTTCATCGTGACATACGAGGGATTTTGGCCATTTTTCGAAAGAATGCGCAATTGCATATTTAGAACGGTTGGAGAGTCGACGGACGAAGAATTGAGCGTAACTTTTGCACAAGGTGTCTGTTTTGGGCCCATAAGAACTTTTTGGAAATGTTGCGACCGTTTTGGATTGAACTCACCACTTTATCGTGACGTATGGGGGAGTTCAACCAATTTTCGAAAGAATGAGCACTTGCATATTTGGAACGCTTGGATTGTCGGCGTACGAAGAATTGAGCGTAACTTTTACACACGGTGTCCGTTTTAGGCCCATAAGTACTTTTTGGAAATGTAGCGACCGTTTTGGATTGAACTCACCACTTCGTCGTGACGTATGGGGGAGTTCAACCTTTTTTGAAGGAATGAGCACTTTCATATTTGGAACGCTTGGATTGTCGGCGTACGAAGGATTGAGCGTACCTTTTGCACACGGTGTCCGTTTTGGGCCCATAAGAACTTTTTGGAAATGTAGCGACCGTTTTGGATTGAACTCACCACTTCGTAATGACGTACGAGGGATTTTGGCCATTTTTTGAAAAAATGAGCACTTGCATATTTAGAACGGTTGGAGAGTCGAAGGACGAAGAATTGAGCGTAACTTTTGCACACGGTGTCCGTTTTGGGCCCATAAGAACTTTTTGGAAATGTAGCGACCGTTTTGGAGTGAACTCACCACTTCATCATGATGTACGAGGGATTTTTGCCATTTTTCGATAGAATGAGCACTTGCATATTTAGAACGGTTGGAGAGTCGACGGACGAAGAATTGAGCGTAACTTTTGCACATGGTGTCCGTTTTGGGCCCATAAGAACTTTCTGGAAATGTAGCGACCGTTTTGGATTGAACTCACCACTTCATCGTGACGTATGGGGGAGTTCAACCAATTTTCGAAAGAATGAGCACTTGCATATTTGGAACGCTTGGATTGTCGGCGTACGAAGAATTGAGCGTAACTTTTGCGCACGGTGTCCGTTTTAGGCCCATAAGTACTTTTTGGAAATATAGCGACCGTTTTGGATTGAACTCACCACTTCGTCGTGACGTATGGAGGAGTTCAACCATTTTTTGAAGGAATGAGCACTTACATATTTGGAACGCTTGGATTGTCGGCGTACGAAGGATTGAGCGTACCTTTTGCACACGGTGTCCGTTTTGGGCCCATAAGAACTTTTTGGAAATGTAGCGACCGTTTTGGATTGAACTCACCACTTCGTAATGACGTACGAGGGATTTTGGCCATTTTTTCAAAGTATGAGCACTTGCATATTTAGAACGGTTGGAGAGTCGACGGACGAAGAATTGAGAGTAACTTTTGCACACGGTGTCCATTTTGGGCCCATAAGAACTTTTTGGAAATGTAGCGACCGTTTTGGATTGAACTCACCACTTCGTCGTGACATACGAGGGATTTTGGCAATTTTTCGAAAGAATGAGCAATTGCATATTTAGAACGGTTGGAGAGTCGACGGACGAAGAATTGAGCGTAACTTTTGCACAAGGTGTCTATTTTGGACCCATAAGAACATTCTGGAAATGTAGCGACCGTTTTGGATTGAACTCACCACTTCATCATGACGTACGAGGGATTTTAGCCATTTTTCGAAAGAACGAGCACTGGCATATTTAGAAAGGTTGGAGAGTCGGCGGACGAAGAATTGAGCGTAACTTTTGCACACGGTGTCCGTTTTGGGCCCATAAGAACTTTTTGGAAATGTAGCGACCGTTTTGGATTGAACTCACCACTTCATCTTGACGTATGAGGGATTTTAGCCATTTTTTGAAAGAATGAGCACTTGCATATTTAGAACGGTTGGAGAGTCGGCGGACGAAGAATTGAGCGTAACTTTTGCTCACGGTGTCCGTTTTGGGCCCATACGAACTTTTTGGAAATGTAGCGACCATTTTGGATTGAACTCACCACTTCGTCGTGACGTATGGTTGAGTTAAGCCATTTTTTGAAAGAATGAGCACTTGTATATTTAGAAAGGTTGGAGAGTCGACGGACGAAGAATAGAGCGTAACTTTTGCACAAGGTGTCCGTTTTGGGCCCATAAGAACTTTCTGGAAATATGACGACTGTTTTGGATTGAACTCAGCACTTCATCGTGACGTACGGGGGAGTTCAACCAATTTTCGAAAGAATGAGCACTTGCATATTTGGAATGCTTGGATTGTCGGCGTACGAAGAATTGAGCGTAACTTTTGCACACGGTGTCCGCTTTGGGCCCATAAGTACTTTTTGGAAATTTAGCGACCGTTTTGTATTGAACTCACCACTTCGTCGTGACGTATGGGGGAGTTCAACCATTTTTTGAAGGAATGAGCACTTGCATATTTGGAACGCTTGGATTGTCGACGTACGAAGAATTTAGCGTAACTATTGGACACGGTGTCCGTTTTGGGCCCATTAGAACTTTTTGGAAATGTAGCGACCGTTTTGGATTGAACTCACCACTTCGTAATGACGTACGAGGGATTTTGGCCATTTTTCGAAAGAATGAGCACTTGCATATTTAGAACGCTTGGAGAGTCGGCGGACGAAGAATTGATTGTAACTTTTGCACACGGTGTCCGTTTTGGGCCCATAAGAACTTTTTGGAAATGTAACGACCGTTTGGATTGAGCTCACCACTTCGTCATGACGTACGAGGGATTTTGGCCATTTTTCGAAAGAATGAGCACTTGAATATTTAGAGCGCTTGGAGAGTCGGCGGACGAAGAATTGATTGTAACTTTTGCACACGCTGTCCGTTTTGGGCCCATAAGAACTTTTTGGAAATGTAACGACCGTTTTGGATTGAGCTCACCACTTCGTCATGACGTACGAGGGATTTTAGCCATTTTTCGAAAGAATGAGCACTTGCATATTTAGAACGATTGGAGAGTTGACGGACGAAGAATTGAACTTAACTTTTGTACACGATGTCCGTTTTGGGCCCATAAGAACTTTTTGGAAATGTAGCGACCGTTTTGGATTGAACTCACCACTTCGTCGTGACGTATGGGGGAGTTAAGCCATTTTTGGAAGGAATGAGCGCCTGTATATTGAGAACGCTTGGAGAGTCGGCGGACGAAGAATTGAGCGTAACTTTTGCACACGATGTCCGTTTTGGGCCCATAAGTACTTTTTGGAAATGTAGCGACCATTTTGGATTGAACTCACCCCTTCGTCCTGACGTATGGGGGTGTTCAACCATTTTTTGAAGGAATGAGCACTTGCATATTTGGAACGCTTGGATTGTCGGCGTACGAAGAATTGAGCGTAACTTTTGCACACGGTGTCCGTTTTGGGCCCATAAGAACTTTTTGGAAATGTAGCGACCGTTTTCGATTGAACTCACCCCTTCGTAATGACGTACGAGGGATTTTGGACATTTTCCAAAAGAATGAGCACTTGCATATTTAGAACGGTTGGAGAGTCGGCGGACGAAGAATTGAGCGTAACTTTTGCACACGGTGTCCATTTTGGGCCCATAAGAACTTTTTGGAAATGTAGCGGCCGTTTTGGATTGAACTCACCACTTCATCATGACGTAAGAGGGATTTTACCCATTTTTTGAAAGAATGAGCAATTGCATATTTAGAATGGTTGGAGAGTCGACGAACGAAGAATTGAGCGTAACTTTTGCACAAGGTGTCCGTTTTGGGCCCATAAGAACTTTCTGGAAATGTAGCGGCCGTTTTGGATTAAACTCACCACTTCATCGTGACGTATGGGGGAGTTCAACCAATTTTCGAAAGAATGAGCACTTGCATATTGGAACGCTTGGATTGTCGGCGTACGAAGAATTGAGCGTAACTTTTGCGCACGGTGTCCGTTTTGGGCCCATAAGTAGTTTTTGGAAATGTAGCGACCGTTTTGGATTGAACTCACCACATCGTAATGACGTACGAGGGATTTTGGCCATTTTTCGAAAGAATGCGCACTTGCATATTTAGAACGGTTGGAAAGTCGACGGACGAAGAATTGAGCGTAACTTTTGCACACGGTGTCCGTTTTGGGCCCATAAGAACTTTTTGGAAATGTAGCGACCGTTTTGGATTGGACTCACCACTTCATCATGACCTACGAGGGATTTTAGCCATTTTTCGAAAGAATGAGCACTGGCATATTTAGAAAGGTTGGAGAGTCGACGGACGAAGAATTGAGCGTAACTTTTGCACACAGTGTCCGTTTTGGGCCCATAAGAACTTTTTGGAAATGTAGCGACCGTTTTGGATTGAACTCACCACTTCATCGTGACGTACGAGGGATTTTAGCCATTTTTCGAAAGAATGAGCACTTGCATATTTAGAACGGTTGGAGAGTCGGTGGACGAAGAATTGAACGTAACTTTTGCACACGGTGTCCGTTTTGGGCCCATAAGAACTTTTTGGAAATGTAGCGACCGTTTTGGATTGAACTCACCACTTCGTCGTGACGTACGAGGGATTTTGGCCATTTTTCGAAAGAATAAGCACTTGCATATTTAGAACGGTCGGAGAGTCGGCGGACGAAGGAATGAGCGTAACTTTTGCACACGGTGTCCGTTTTGGGCCCATAAGAACTTTTTGGAAATGTAACAACCGTTTTGGATTGAACTCACTACTTCGTCGTGACGTATGAGGGATTTTGGCCATTTTTCAAAAGAATGAGCACTTGTATATTTAGAACGGTTGGAGAGTCGACGGACGAAGAATTGAGCTTAACTTTTGTACACGGTGTCCATTTTGGGCCCATAAGAACTTTGTGGAAATGTAGTGACCGTTTTGGATTGAACTCACTACTTCGTCGTGACGTATGAGGGATTTTGGCCATTTTTCGAAAGAATAAGCACTTGCATATTTAGAGCGCTTGGAGAGTCGGCGGACGAAGAATTGATTGTAACTTTTGCACACGGTGTCCGTTTTGGGCCCATAAGAACTTTTTGGAAATGTAACGACCGTTTTGGATTTAGCTCACCACTTCGTCATGACGTACGAGGGAATTTATCCATTTTTTGAAAGAATGAGCACTTGCATATTTAGAACGGTTGGAGAGTCGACGGACGAAGAATTGAGCTTAACTTTTGTACACGGTGTCCATTTTGGGCCCATAAGAACTTTGTGGAAATGTAGTGACCGTTTTGGATTGAACTCACCACTTCGTCGTGACGTATGGGGGAGTTAAGCCATTTTTGGAAGGAATGAGCGCTTGTATATTGAAAACGCTTGGAGAGTCGGCGGATGAAGAATTGAGCGTAACTTTTGCACACGATGTCCGTTTTGGGCCCACAAGTACTTTTTGGAAATGTAGCGACCGTTTTGGATTGAACTCACCACTTCGACCTGACGTATGGGGGAGTTCAACCATTTATGAAGGAATGAGCACTTGCATATTTGGAACGCTTGGATTGTCGGCGTACGAAGAATTGAGCGTAACTTTTGCCCTCGGTGTCTGTTTTTGGCCCATAAGAACTTTTTGGAAATGTAGCGACCGTTTTGGA
>NW_019263216.1:0-17653 GCF_002742605.1 Olea europaea var. sylvestris
TTACGTCAACGATAAGGTATGTAGTATGATTATTGATGGTGGGAGTTGCACGAATATAGCTAGCACAACTTTAGTTGAGAAATAAGGACTAGCATTATTAAGACACCCTAGGGCTTATAAGTTACAATGGTTGAATGAAAGTGGGGAAGTTAGGGTGAATAAAAGAATTTTAATTAATTTCTCAATTGGGAGTTATAGTGACAAAGTATTATGTGATGTGGTGCCTATGTATATGGGTCATATCTTGTTAGAAAGACCATGGCAATATGATAGAAGGGTCACACATGATGGATATAGGAATCGTTATAGCTTTGTCAAGGATGGGAAGACTATTACTCTTGCGCCATTAACACCGGCACAAGTGTATGGAGATCAAATCAAGCTGAAAAGTGAGGAAGACGAGAGAATAAGAGAGTCGGGAAAAGGAGAGACAATAGTGAAACCATCACTAAGAGAGAAAATAGTGAGGTGGCTGAGAGTGGAGAAAAGAGAGAGGAGCCACATGAGCGGAGAGAAAAGGAGTCAGCTGAGCGGAGAGAAAAGCCAAATGTCAACTTCTATGCAAAAGAGAGTCAGCTGAAAAAGGCTATAAATGATAATAGGCAAATGATATTGTAAGTGTACAAGGAGTCCCTCCTCAATTACGAGGATCATTCCCTCCTCAATTATGAGGATCATAATGAGGATTCTAACACATCCCTCCATAGTTTGGTTAAGTCTTTATTGCAGGAGTTCGACGACGTGTTTCCTGAGGAGATACCAGGTGGATTGCCACCAATCAGAGGCATCAAGCACCAGATTGACTTTGTACTCGGAGCTGTCATATCGAATCGACCAGCTTACCGAAGCAATCCCGAGGAGACGAAGGAGCTTCAAAAGCAATTGGAGGAGTTGATGAGCAAAGGTTATGTCAGGGAGAGCATGAGTCCATGTGATGTACCTGTTTTGCTGGTGCCTAAGAAGGACGGGACTTGGAGAATGTGCGTGGATTGCCGAGCTATCAACAATATCACGATAAAGTATCGTCACCCAATACCTAGACTAGATGATATGTTTGATAAGTTGGATGGTGCTTGCATTTTTAGTAAGATTGATCTTAAGAGTGGGTATCTTCAAATTCGCATGCGGGAGGGCGATGAATGGAAAACGGCGTTTAAGACTAAGTATGGATTGTATGAATGGTTAGTTATGCCGTTTGGACTCACTAATGCACCGAGCACTTTTATGCGTTTAATGAACCATGTTTTACGTGCTTTTATTGGGAAATTTGTTGTAGTTTATTACCATCACCACACCGTTGACTGAAATAGTAAAGCAGGGTGTAGGTTTCCGTTGGGGAGAATCTCAAGAAATTGCATTTAACACTATTAAGGATAAGCTATGTAAAGCACCTGTTGTGGCATTACCAAATTTTGATAAAACATTCGAGGTTGAGTGTGATGCATCAGGAATAGGTATAGGAGCAGTGTTAATGCAGGAAAGGAGAACTATTGTTTACTTTAGCGAAAAGTTGAGTGGGGCAGCATTGAATTATCCGACACATGACAAGGAGTTGTATTCACTTGTTCGAGTATTGGAGACTTGGCAGCACTACTTATGGCCAAAGGAATTAGTGATACACACTGATCATGAATCTTTAAAGTATTTGCGAGGTCAAGGTAAGTTGAACAAAAGACATGTGAGATGTCCCTACGTCATCAAATACAAACAAGGTAACGAAAATATAGTTGCTGATGCGTTGTCTCGAAGGTACGTGCTTTAAATTCATTAAGTACTAAATTACTTGGTTTCGAACATATTAAGGGCATGTATGAATCTGATTGTGATTTTTCTAGTATTTATGCTTCATGTGACAAAGGTGCATTTGATAAATTCTATAGGCATGAAGGATATTTGTTTAGGGAAGATAAGTTGTGCATTCCTAATTGTTCTTTGCGTGAATTATTAGTAAAGGAAGTACATGGGGATGGTCTAATGGGATACTTCAAGTTTCAAAAGACTTTAGACATGTTAGGGGAACATTTTTATTGGCCTAAAATGCGACATGACGTAGAACAAATATGTGGAAAGTGCATAACTTGTAAAAATGCTAAGTCTAAGATTCAACCCCATGGTTTGTATACTCCTTTTATACTCCTTTTGCCTGTACTTCGTGAATATTGGGTAGACATATTTATGGACTTTGTGTTAGGTTTGCCTAGGACAAAAATGGGTCAGGATTCAATATTTGTAGTGGTCGATAGGTTTAGTAAGATGGCACTTCATACCATATCATAAAACTGACGATGCTACTAATATTGCAGACTTATTCTTTAGGGAAATAGTACGTTTACATGGAGTACCTAAAAGTATAGTGTTTGATAGGGACGTGAAGTTTTGAGTCATTTTTGGTGTGTTCTGTGGAGTAAGTTAGGAACTAAGTTATTATTTTCTACAACTTATCACCACAAACAGATGGACAAACTGAGGTAGTTAATCGAACTATGACTCAACTACTTAGGACAGTGATCAATGAAAATCTAAAATCATGGGAAGAGTGTTTACCGTTTATAGAGTTTGCATATAATCGAGCTACACATTCTACTACTTGATTTTCTCCTTTTGAAATTGTTTATAGTTTTAATCCACTAACACCTATGGATTTAATGCCTTTGCCTGTGCATGAACGAGGTAGCTTGGATGGGAAACAAAAAGCCGAGATGGTGAAAAGGCTCCATGAAAAGGTCAGGATGCAGATCGAAGATAAAGGAAAGCTGATTGCATCAAAAGCAAATAAAGGAAGAAGACATATTACATTTGAGCCTGGAGATTGGGTCTGGGTGCATTTCAGAAAAGAGTGTTTTCCAGAACAGAGGAAGTCAAAATTGCAACCATGAGGCGATGGACCGTTTCAAATCATTGAGAGGATCAATGACAATGCATACAAAGTG
Organism: Olea europaea var. sylvestris; assembly: GCF_002742605.1. Classification (NCBI taxonomy): domain Eukaryota; kingdom Viridiplantae; phylum Streptophyta; class Magnoliopsida; order Lamiales; family Oleaceae; genus Olea; species Olea europaea. The sequence goes on from NW_019263216.1 coordinate 2,931, forward strand.
GATTTACCAGGTGAGTACAATGTTTCGGCTACTTTTAATGTATCTGACCTCTCTCTGTTTGATGCAGGTTCAAATTCGAGGACAAATCCTTTTGAAGAAGGAGGGGATGATGTGATCCAAAAGCCGAGCCAGAAGAAGGCAAGTGCGAGACGAGACCCGTTGATAATCGAAGGTGGACCGATGATGCAATCGAGAGCAAAACAAGTGAAACAAGCGATGGGATTGCTCGTTCAAGAAACTATTGATGGAACCATGTTCGGGACTCAAAATGGGACAAGTTTCGTGTTCGGGTCGAAGGCCGAAACAAAATGGATCAATGCGTTACAAGCAGTCGAAGAAGAGAGTGGGCAGTATAACCATGCGACCGCACGACATGAGACCGAGAATTCAATGGCCGAAATTTTATTACCATGCGACCGCATGTTCATTTCTGGGCGCGATTTTCCTTATTTTACTAGAATTTCATTCTTAATCAAACTCCTACCATATTGGACGAATATTTTAGGAATTTTGTTAGATTATTAAAATTATATTTCCTTTTGACTTCTATTCGAGGATTAGTATAAATAGGAGAATATTTTTCATTGTAAGAACTTTTGACATTTGCTTGAATTAATATTATAGAGAGAGAAATTTATTCTTTCAATTTATTGTTCTTCTTGAACAATCTTGGAATTTATCAAGATTCAACTTCTTGTGGCATTCTAATCAATCGGATTGTGGGTTCTTTTAATTGTAATCAAGGGGTTTTTCGTTCTTCGCTAATCTAGGATTTCTTGGTTCAATTCTTGGGGTTCAAGATCCAAAAACCGGTTAGTATTGGCGTTCTTGGGTTCCGCATCAATATCGTTGTGAGTTTCGTAGTTTCCATTGCTACGGGGTTCGCATCACCTTAAGCTGATTGAATTGGCTAAGAATGCTATTTAAAACATGATAGACTAGGAAAAATTCTGTAATGGAAATGTCAAGAGCCTTCAATTTAGATGATATATTTATCATCTTCGTAACGTGCTCCCTAACACCACTTGTACCTCATATCTCATATTTATTCATTTGTCCATCATATCTCCAGTTTTAATTTTATCAGACTCAATAAATTTCTCTCATATGGCATTCATAAAATCTTTGGCATTTTTATTGTTTGGGATAGTACCCATAATGGAATCGGATATAGAGTGCTTAATAATTTTCAAACAAAATTTGTTGGCCTTTTTTTCACTTTTCATACTCGACTACATATTCAAATGTACTCTTATCTATGGGTTTTGAGAATTTTTTCTTCATTGCAAAATCCAAGACCAATATGTTGTAAGGTACTATTAAAACACATCATGAGCTAGTTAACAAAATTACATTGGTTTTCGAAATATTAACACCTTTAGACAGAAGGTGATTTCTACACTAAGGTAAACTCGTTAACCGCCTTTGGGCAAGATACTATATGCACTAATTCAAAATTGCGGCGCCAATTATTATTATTATTATTTTTTGGTAGAGAATATGGAATAAATAACGAATGTGCTACTTTGGTAGCTACTACCTATTTTTATTTCAAAATATTTCTTTCAGTGAAAAAACAATTTATATTAAAGTTGTCAATTAAATTACTATTATTATTTTTTGATATATTTTTAAACGGGTTAATTTTATATAAATTTTTAATTGGGTCAAAATTGAAATTTTAGGGTCAAGTTCTTTAAAAATCCAATTTAAAACCCATTTTTAAATACAAATTCAAAATCATTTTGAAATTTGCAATACGACCCCTATTTTGAAATTGTGAAAAGAACCTTACAATTTTGGAAATTACAAGATAGGTCTTTTCCTTTAAAATTGTAAACAAGCCCTTGAATGATAATTGCAACTGGGGGCTTGAAACTTAATCATTTACTTGGAAAGCCGTCTCCGACCAACACTTGAAACCTGATCGCAAGAATTATTTTTTGTTGTTGTTGTTATCGGCACCACACCTGCCCCTCTAGACGCACGGCAGGGTGCTGGACAACACGTTGCTATGCACTACCATTGAACGCAGTGGCGCATGCACCACGGTGTGAGCCCCCAGGTTGCCATCGCCTCTTGTCCAATCCAGATTTATATTTTTATTTTTATAGAAACAATCAAACAAATTATTGATTTAAAGAGACAAAGGTAAAGTGGTAATAGTATGCAGAATGTCAAACTAGGGTTTTTTTTTTTTTTTAATTTCAAAACATTGAAAACTTAATAATTTCAAAACCTTGAATTGATAGGTTGTGGAAACTTTAGAATTATTCAGTCGTAGAAAGAATATTATTTTAATGAAGGTTCTGATCTTAGCATTAGAGTCTGATATCATTTGTTGAATTTAACGATAATCTTGCTAAGAAATAGGATTCACAAAAAAATAAATTGATAATTCAAATTCATACCTGCAGAAGATATCGTGATTGTGAATAATAGCAACTAGATCTTATCCTTCTTACTCCTTACAAAATATTAGTCCTCAATGGGGCAAGCTAATAAAATAATATGAAAATGAGAGGTAACCTAGCTTTTATATAAGAAATTAGTGAGCTGTTACATCATGACTTAAACTCTAATTAGGGTTTACATATATTTCCAACCCACATACTTAAAATTACCACTTTATATAAAATGTAACCTATAAAGTGTAAAACAGCTCAATTGATCACTTAATATATTTGGTCCAATCACAATATCATTATGAGCCATACATTGAACCCGTAAAATTTACAATCAAATGTGAAGCCCATATTTAGAATTATTACGACATTTCTAACCCTTCATCACAACCATAGCCCATTTTTCCATTGTCAAGACTCCACACTTTTTACTTATAAGAATAGTCACTAATGTCTAAAGTGCCCATAAAAATAGGTTTTTTTTTTTTTTTTCTAAATTCTGATAATGCCTAACATCCTCCAAAATCCTCATCACACCATCAAACAATTTTAATTTTATGGAGTCGATTTCCAATAACATGATGCATCATTACCCATCAGAACATATCAAGATTACTCAAACGACATGAATCAAACCAATTTCGGTGGAGACATGTAATATGAACAGGTTAGATCAAGTACCAAAGAGTCGTGTAATTTTTCAGAATTACCTGCAGAGACTGATAACATGTCCCTATCTTTAGAATTTGAAGTTTCTTCTACAACATTAGCCGAGTTTGAAGACCCATCATCTATATTTTCATCACCTTACTTCATATTTGGACAGTCCTTCTTAAAGTGACCCATTCAATAGCTCTTATAACACTTTAGTTTTTCTTATTTTGATTCCTGGACTTCAATTTCATATTCCCTTTGTAAGAACTACTCTGTCTGTCTTTCTCCCACGATCCTGATAACCCTTCATGATCAATCATTCACCCTATGAATTTTTGCAAGTACGCATTTATCGCAAGTAGTAGGTCAACAGGGCTGATGTGACTTCCTCTAATTTGAGAGTCTCTTTACCCCATGTCAACGTGGTCGACAGGTGGTCGTACAAAGGAGGAATAGAGCATATCAACACCATTACATTGCCTTTGTCATCAAACTCTATGTCAAGTCGCAACGAATCGTTGATAATCTGATTGAACACATTGGCATGTTGAATTTGTACCCTCCAACATCTTGAGCCTATAGAGCTGCTGCTCCAGATGCAGCTTATTTGTGAAAAACTTCGACATATAACAACTCTCCAATTTAGTCAAACCTCCGATGGAGACTTAACGTTAATGACGTGATACATGATCTCGTCAGCTAAACAAAGATAAATTGTACTCACCGCTTTGCCTCGAGCTCTTTCCAATAGGCATTTGACATAACCTCTAGCTTCTTCCCAAATAGTACCTTCGCTAACATAATCTGAAATTCCCAGTTCCGTCGAATTTCATCACATTGAATTTTACAATCAAAGAACTTGCCATCTAGACCTGGCACACTGATACTAGTTGTTGGATTTATATGCATTATTAGATGACGAATAATAGAGTAGTGAAAAAGAGAAATCAACACAGGGATTTACGTTGTTCAGCAATATGCCTACATCCACAAGAACGAAGCGGAGATGATTTTTATTTAGTATTAATGATAGGGTTGCATCATACCTACAATTCGTCCCTTCTCGTCAAATGAAAGGCCAAACAAAATTTTAATAGGTTTTTTTATTCGAAAAATGTTAAAAAATATTAATTGTATTATTATAGGCTATTTTCATTCTTATCCAATTACAACAAATTCTACCCCCTCCAAATTATTCAAAATACTAATTCTATGCAACTACTAATCATTTTATTAATACTTTTGAACAACAATTCCATAATGACAAATGGAAATAATGTGTCTACAAAGACAATTTCAAGCTAAAAGAAAGAAAAACAAGAAACAAATGTGCACTCTTACCAAATCAACAAATTTGATGTAATCAAATATAATAATATTTTTTTAATAAGAATTTTCATAATAAAAAGAACGTGCACACAAGGAGAATTTCTCGCTATAGGAAAAAGTAGGCAACAAACATTACTATCACTCTGATCTAATCATAAATTTCACAAGGTCCCCTCGAATGTAATTTCAAGCTAAAAGAAAGAAAAACAAGAAACAAATGTGCACTCTTACCAAATCAACAAATTTGATGTAATCAAATATAATAATATTTTTTTAATAAGAATTTTCATAATAAAAAGAACGTGCACACAAGGAGAATTTCTCGCTATAGGAAAAAGTAGGCAACAAACATTACTATCACTCTGATCTAATCATAAATTTCACAAGGTCCCCTCGAATGTACCTTATGTTGACGTCACTAAGATATCTACAGTGAGAATATGCTTCAACAAATATTCTTCGAAAGGCTAATGTTCAATCTCGAACTAAATGAGATTACCATGTCGAATATTATTGAGTTGCTTATTGAATGTATCAATAGTTTATTTTAATTTAAACTTGTAATTTTTTACGTAGCCCCTATTTGATAATGATTAAAAATAGATTTTTAGTAAATTTTGTTAAAAGTTAATGAATTGTGTAATTTAAAAATTGTAAATTTTATGAAATACATGATTAAAATTAATTGTTAATTTTTATTTTAAATTAAAATTAAAATTTTAATCCTTACCAAACAAAAACATATTATTATTAGTGGGTAAGCACTTTTTAAGCCTGGTCAAATATTTTTGCTAGATATCTGTGACATAAGCGCAACATATGTATGCCATGACCACAAAAAGACAAGTTTGCTGACAACATGATTGTTAACAGTGTTTAATACATTGAATTGACTTCAAAGTTTCATAGTCCAAAAGCCACATAACAATGATTGATTAATAATATTATGTTGAACCACCTACTCTGTGAACATATTATCGATTTTAATTATTTTTTAATCGATAAAAAAAATATTATATGTCTTCAACTATTTTTTAATTAGTAGAAGAAAATCATTTACATCTTCAACTACTTTTTAATAGATTTTGTTGAATATCGAGTGGTGGAAAACTTTTTTGGCCTTTCTTTCCGCAAGAAATGACAAATTGTGGATGGCAACTTTTTTGTTATATGTGGGTTTTTATTTAAAAATATTATACTGTTATGAATTGACTTCACAACCACTAGAGTACGTAAAATGATTGTTTAAAAATATTACATTGAACTGTTACTTTAGTCGTTATCTTAACGTTTTCGTGCTTGTTTGGCTAAGCTTATATTTATTTATAAGCAGTAGGTTCCATGAAATGTACGATAAAAAATAAATAAAAGTTGTAAGTCCCACTAATTTGGCAAATAAAATAAGATTTGACCAAATTATAAATAATTATAAACTTTGTCAAACGTGCTGATTTTTTATTTATGAAAATAAAATCTCAAACAGTTTCAACAACTTTTTGACTTATCACAACTACAAGCACTTTTACTTAAAAGTAATCATTAAAGCAACTTACAAGAAAATATAATTTACTTGTAAACTTACAAAACAAGCTATTAGTGGAAATATTATTATAAACATTAATAAATATTCGATAGAGAATCTAGTACCTATTTAACAAAGTTTTTTTTTTTTTTAGATTTTTAAATACTTTATATTTAACCACACATTTCATTATATCTACAACTGTTATCCACTTTTAACTATATATTCTATGATATCTATCGGTTCATATTCTCAACAATTTTGTCAAATAGGGACATAAGCATACTCTTTATCAAAGCGCTTTGTCTCACAATTACAAATACTTTGAATTAAATTCTTAGCCCATGTTTGGCTTGATGTTATACATTATTTATAAACACTCAATATACATTTTATCCACACATTTTGAGCATTCACAAGTACTACCCAATTATGATTATTTATTTATATATATATATGAGTAAAACTTTTCACTATATATGTACTTGATTAAAAATTGATTATTTCCTATAAATCTCTTAATTTTTTTTCTCATAGATAATTCTTATCTTCCAATAAAATCTAATAAAATTGATATTTTATTTACATTTTTGAACAATTATTTTAGCACATAATATTATTTAAAATGTAATGTGTATAGTTTCTATTTTATTATTTAACACACCAAATAACTATATCTAACAATTTCTATTATCGTTTTTAATAAAAATTTCAAAATAACGATTTGCGTGTCAAAAACAATTTCTTATCAAAAGAAAAGCAAGCAAGAAAAAAGGATCACTCTTACATAATCACAAAATTTACGTCTCTAGCATAGTAAAATTACTAATTCATAGAATAAATAGTGGCAAAGCTAGACATCTGTTTAGTGTAGATTAAAATCAAAATTTTAGTAGATTTTATAAAATTTGATGAAATTGACGATTGAAAAAATTGTGAATGATGATGTTATTTTGACTTAATTTTTTTTTATTAAGTTTCAATCAAAACCAAATAAGGGCTAAATAAACATAGTGAATTATTTATTAATATTTTTAAATGAAAATTACCTAGTGAATGTTTGCCGTGACTTAAAGTTTTTTTAAAAGTCTAGATCAGAGTCTATAATTAATTTTAATAATATATTTCATTAACCCACAATTTTTATTAACTTTCAATCACATTTAATCATTTTTATTTTAATGATTTTTAAAATATTACAAATTCTAATGAAATTCATGATTTCGAGTGAACTTAGAAATGATGAAATTTCAAAAGAATTTGTTATGTATATTTTTAAACTTAAAATCTATTCAAATATTTAGTGATCTTTATAAATCCACAGATTATTAAGGATATCTTAACTTAAACAAAATTTAATTAGAAAAATCTAAATTTATTGTAAAATATCTATTAGAAACACTTGAATTTAAAAAAAAAAAAAGAAAAAAAGAAAAAAAAGGAAGCAAAATTTATTATTGAAAATACTCATTAATTTTGGCTACACCAAACGGGGACATAATAACAAAGACATGTTTGCCAAAAAAAAAAAAAAGGTTTTCTCGTCCAAAAGTAAAGCATTGCCACTCTCGCCCTATCACAGAATATTACTTCTTCAACTAAATGAGATTACCATCCAACGACCGGCTATAAAAGCTCGCATCATATCTTAGTAGTGCGGGACCACCAACGGCGTCATAACGGCACCGTCAAAGGCTCGGAAATCAAGGATAAATGAAACTGACGTTCCAACCGAGATTGTCCTTGTGCACTTATTTTAATTACTTTTCAGAAAGTTGATTTCAGATTTTATATTATAAATTAAATAACTTTTTCCTTTATTATTTTAATTCTTCCTCGTATCCATTCATACGTGAACGTGATAATGGTCATACGTATCTTACAGAAGCTAAAGTTCAAAAGTAGTTCCGTACCTAAATAAATAAATGCTTTCTCTACGTAACTGACAATTTCTATCTCAAAGGGGACTTTCTTCTAAAATTAGGGAAAATAAAAATGTTGCTCTATACAATATAAGTAAATAAATATAGGTTGAACCCCAAATTTGAGGGTCTCACTGTTCCACGCCTAAAACTTTGAGAGAGAGGTAAATCGCGAAATGTGCTCCAACAGGCCAAAGAACAAGAGCTGCTTATATACTATGCCTACAAGAAATCCAATTTCATATCTCAGGAATCGAATTCCCACACTGCGACTGCCAACAAAACGTGAAATAATCTCACTCCTATCTTTTCCATCACTGTGCTATATCATAAGAATTTTAATTAAAACTTGCATGTAAAATTAGAAAAACTGTTGCTTCTTACTGAAATAAACAAATGTTCATCTCTACATAATTGACTCTTCCACTATCAAAGAGCTTTTATTTTATGTTATAAGAACTTTAATTAAAAATCATTTTTGAAAACGACTTACAAATAAAATATAACCAATTTGTTTATGAAGTTACAAATATTAAATAGAAATTTTATTCTGAATGCAACCATAAGATAAAAAAAAACTCTCGTTTTACAATTGCAAATACTTTAATTAAATCCACTTTTACAAATAGATAATGCTCGACATGCTATAAATTCACAAAAAAAAAAAAAAAACTTACCATTTGAAATAATTGTTCTTAGTAGAACTTTTATATATTTAGAAGGTATTTGAGAGTCATTTGTATGTAAAAATGCATTTTAGAATAGTAACTTGATGGAAAATGTGTAGTTGAAATATAAAGAAAAGTTTTTGATTTATGTGTAATATTATTTTAATAAATAATATGTGATTGAAAAGAAAAGAAAGAAAAATGCATTTTGAAAAAAATGGATACCAAACAAGAGCTTAATTGACAAAATATTAATTATTTCATATATAGTCAAAATATAAGACTCATTAGTAAACGATAGAATATTTCAAACGAATAAAAAAGATACTTGAATTCAAAGTTAAAGATACTCTTCACTTTGTTTTGGTAGTCTGTTGTATCACAGACTACCGACTCTTTCACTCTTCACTCTGATGCTTTTGTATCACTAACTACCAAACTTAATTTTAAATTTGATTTGTAAAGATAAGCAATGCTCAATATGTTATGAATTCAAAAAACAAAAGTTGCAAAAATATGCAAATTATGAGACTCAAAATAGACGATTGAGTATTTCGAAGAAATGAAAAACTTAATATTCATATTGACTTATTAAGATACAAGTTCACAAAACAAACATTGCACAAATAACCAAAATAACAAACTAAAATGGTAGATGATTGAATATTTCAAACAAATGTGAAAGAAAGTTAAGCTCTAAGTTAATCATACTCTGTACTCTAGTACTTTCATATCACTATCTACCAACACGCTTCAATAAAACTTTTTGCTGATACTGAACTAAATGATTACGTTGAGGATCTCCCTTCGATCCGAGATTAACTTTAAAGTTGACTTGTAAGATAAAATGCTCAATATGTAGTGAATTTACAAAAAGGAAAAGAAAAAAAACAGACACAATGCACAAATATGCAAATTATGAGACTAAAAAATAGACGATTGAGTATTTTAAGGAAATGAAAAACATTGCACAAATAACCATAATAGACTAAAAAAGATAGATAATTTAATATTTCAAACGAATGAGAAAGAAAGTTGAGTTCGTGTAATGTAATCCTTACTTGTCACTAACTACTAGCACTTTAAAAACTTAGCTTTCAAATTGACTTATAAAGATATAAATTCCACAAAACTAAATTCTGATAATGCCTAACATCCTCCAAAATCCTCATAACACCATCAAACAATTTTAATTTTATGGAGTCGATTTCCAATAACATGATGCATCATTACCCATCAGAACATATCAAGATTACTCAAACGACATGAATCAAACCAATTTCGGTGGAGACATGTAATATGAACAGGTTAGATCAAGTACCAAAGAGTCGTGTAATTTTTCAGAATTACCTGCAGAGACTGATAACATGTCCCTATCTTTAGAATTTGAAGTTTCTTCTGCAACATTAGCCGAGTTTGAAGACCCATCATCTATATTTTCATCACCTTACTTCATATTTGGACAGTCCTTCTTAAAGTGACCCATTCAATAGCTCTTATAACACTTTAGTTTTTCTTATTTTGATTCCTGGACTTCAATTTCATATTCCCTTTGTAAGAACTACTCTGTCTGTCTTTCTCCCACGATCCTGATAACCCTTCATGATCAATCATTCACCCTATGAATTTTTGCAAGTACGCATTTATCGCAAGTAGTAGGTCAACAGGGCTGATGTGACTTCCTCTAATTTGAGAGTCTCTTTACCCCATGTCAACGTGGTCGACAGGTGGTCGTACAAAGGAGGAATAGAGCATATCAACACCATTACATTGCCTTTGTCATCAAACTCTATGTCAAGTCGCAACGAATCGTTGATAATCTGATTGAACACATTGGCATGTTGAATTTGTACCCTCCAACATCTTGAGCCTATAGAGCTGCTGCTCCAGATGCAGCTTATTTGTGAAAAACTTCGACATATAACAACTCTCCAATTTAGTCAAACCTCCGATGGAGACTTAACGTTAATGACGTGATACATGATCTCGTCAGCTAAACAAAGATAAATTGTACTCACCGCTTTGCCTCGAGCTCTTTCCAATCGGCATTTGACATAACCTCTAGCTTCTTCCCAAATAGTACCTTCGCTAACATAATCTGAAATTCCCAGTTCCGTCGAATTTCATCACATTGAATTTTACAATCAAAGAACTTGCCATCTAGACCTGGCACACTGATACTAGTTGTTGGATTTATATGCATTATTAGATGACGAATAATAGAGTAGTGAAAAAGAGAAATCAACACAGGGATTTACGTTGTTCAGCAATATGCCTACATCCACAAGAACGAAGCGGAGATGATTTTTATTTAGTATTAATGATAGGGTTGCATCATACCTACAATTCGTCCCTTCTCGTCAAATGAAAGGCCAAACAAAATTTTAATAGGTTTTTTTATTCGAAAAATGTTAAAAAATATTAATTGTATTATTATAGGCTATTTTCATTCTTATCCAATTACAACAAATTCTACCCCCTCCAAATTATTCAAAATACTAATTCTATGCAACTACTAATCATTTTATTAATACTTTTGAACAACAATTCCATAATGACAAATGGAAATAATGTGTCTACAAAGACAATTTCAAGCTAAAAGAAAGAAAAACAAGAAACAAATGTGCACTCTTACCAAATCAACAAATTTGATGTAATCAAATATAATAATATTTTTTTAATAAGAATTTTCATAATAAAAAGAACGTGCACACAAGGAGAATTTCTCGCTATAGGAAAAAGTAGGCAACAAACATTACTATCACTCTGATCTAATCATAAATTTCACAAGGTCCCCTCGAATGTACCTTATGTTGACGTCACTAAGATATCTACAGTGAGAATATGCTTCAACAAATATTCTTCGAAAGGCTAATGTTCAATCTCGAACTAAATGAGATTACCATGTCGAATATTATTGAGTTGCTTATTGAATGTATCAATAGTTTATTTTAATTTAAACTTGTAATTTTTTACGTAGCCCCTATTTGATAATGATTAAAAATAGATTTTTAGTAAATTTTGTTAAAAGTTAATGAATTGTGTAATTTAAAAATTGTAAATTTTATGAAATACATGATTAAAATTAATTGTTAATTTTTATTTTAAATTAAAATTAAAATTTTAATCCTTACCAAACAAAAACATATTATTATTAGTGGGTAAGCACTTTTTAAGCCTGGTCAAATATTTTTGCTAGATATCTGTGACATAAGCGCAACATATGTATGCCATGACCACAAAAAGACAAGTTTGCTGACAACATGATTGTTAACAGTGTTTAATACATTGAATTGACTTCAAAGTTTCATAGTCCAAAAGCCACATAACAATGATTGATTAATAATATTATGTTGAACCACCTACTCTGTGAACATATTATCGATTTTAATTATTTTTTAATCGATAAAAAAAATATTATATGTCTTCAACTATTTTTTAATTAGTAGAAGAAAATCATTTACATCTTCAACTACTTTTTAATAGATTTTGTTGAATATCGAGTGGTGGAAAACTTTTTTGGCCTTTCTTTCCGCAAGAAATGACAAATTGTGGATGGCAACTTTTTTGTTATATGTGGGTTTTTATTTAAAAATATTATACTGTTATGAATTGACTTCACAACCACTAGAGTACGTAAAATGATTGTTTAAAAATATTACATTGAACTGTTACTTTAGTCGTTATCTTAACGTTTTCGTGCTTGTTTGGCTAAGCTTATATTTATTTATAAGCAGTAGGTTCCATGAAATGTACGATAAAAAATAAATAAAAGTTGTAAGTCCCACTAATTTGGCAAATAAAATAAGATTTGACCAAATTATAAATAATTATAAACTTTGTCAAACGTGCTGATTTTTTATTTATGAAAATAAAATCTCAAACAGTTTCAACAACTTTTTGACTTATCACAACTACAAGCACTTTTACTTAAAAGTAATCATTAAAGCAACTTACAAGAAAATATAATTTACTTGTAAACTTACAAAACAAGCTATTAGTGGAAATATTATTATAAACATTAATAAATATTCGATAGAGAATCTAGTACCTATTTAACAAAGTTTTTTTTTTTTTTAGATTTTTAAATACTTTATATTTAACCACACATTTCATTATATCTACAACTGTTATCCACTTTTAACTATATATTCTATGATATCTATCGGTTCATATTCTCAACAATTTTGTCAAATAGGGACATAAGCATACTCTTTATCAAAGCGCTTTGTCTCACAATTACAAATACTTTGAATTAAATTCTTAGCCCATGTTTGGCTTGATGTTATACATTATTTATAAACACTCAATATACATTTTATCCACACATTTTGAGCATTCACAAGTACTACCCAATTATGATTATTTATTTATATATATATATGAGTAAAACTTTTCACTATATATGTACTTGATTAAAAATTGATTATTTCCTATAAATCTCTTAATTTTTTTTCTCATAGATAATTCTTATCTTCCAATAAAATCTAATAAAATTGATATTTTATTTACATTTTTGAACAATTATTTTAGCACATAATATTATTTAAAATGTAATGTGTATAGTTTCTATTTTATTATTTAACACACCAAATAACTATATCTAACAATTTCTATTATCGTTTTTAATAAAAATTTCAAAATAACGATTTGCGTGTCAAAAACAATTTCTTATCAAAAGAAAAGCAAGCAAGAAAAAAGGATCACTCTTACATAATCACAAAATTTACGTCTCTAGCATAGTAAAATTACTAATTCATAGAATAAATAGTGGCAAAGCTAGACATCTGTTTAGTGTAGATTAAAATCAAAATTTTAGTAGATTTTATAAAATTTGATGAAATTGACGATTGAAAAAATTGTGAATGATGATGTTATTTTGACTTAATTTTTTTTTATTAAGTTTCAATCAAAACCAAATAAGGGCTAAATAAACATAGTGAATTATTTATTAATATTTTTAAATGAAAATTACCTAGTGAATGTTTGCCGTGACTTAAAGTTTTTTTAAAAGTCTAGATCAGAGTCTATAATTAATTTTAATAATATATTTCATTAACCCACAATTTTTATTAACTTTCAATCACATTTAATCATTTTTATTTTAATGATTTTTAAAATATTACAAATTCTAATGAAATTCATGATTTCGAGTGAACTTAGAAATGATGAAATTTCAAAAGAATTTGTTATGTATATTTTTAAACTTAAAATCTATTCAAATATTTAGTGATCTTTATAAATCCACAGATTATTAAGGATATCTTAACTTAAACAAAATTTAATTAGAAAAATCTAAATTTATTGTAAAATATCTATTAGAAACACTTGAATTTAAAAAAAAAAGAAAAAAAGAAAAAAAAGGAAGCAAAATTTATTATTGAAAATACTCATTAATTTTGGCTACACCAAACGGGGACATAATAACAAAGACATGTTTGCCAAAAAAAAAAAAAAGGTTTTCTCGTCCAAAAGTAAAGCATTTCCACTCTCGCCCGATCACAGAATATTACTTCTTCAACTAAATGAGATTACCATGCAACCACCGGCTATAAAAGCTCGCATCATATCTTAGTAGTGCGGGACCACCAACGGCGTCATAACGGCACCGTCAAAGGCTCGGAAATCAAGGATAAATGAAACTGACGTTCCAACCGAGATTGTCCTTGTGCACTTATTTTAATTACTTTTCAGAAAGTTGATTTCAGATTTTATATTATAAATTAAATAACTTTTTCCTTTATTATTTTAATTCTTCCTCGTATCCATTCATACGTGAACGTGATAATGGTCATACGTATCTTAAAGAAGCTAAAGTTCAAAAGTAGTTCCGTACCTAAATAAATAAATGCTTTCTCTACGTAACTGACAATTTCTATCTCAAAGGGGACTTTCTTCTAAAATTAGGGAAAATAAAAATGTTGCTCTATACAATATAAGTAAATAAATATAGGTTGAACCCCAAATTTGAGGGTCTCACTGTTCCACGCCTAAAACTTTGAGAGAGAGGTAAATCGCGGAATGTGCCCCAACAGACCAAAGAACAAGAGCTGCTTATACACTATACTTACAAGAAATCCAATTTCATAACTCAGGAATCGAATTCCCACAGTGCTACTGCCAACAAGACGTGAAATAACCTCACTCCTATCTTTTCCATCACTGTGCTATATCATAAGAATTTTAATTAAAACTTGCATGTAAAATTAGAAAAACTGTTGCT
>NW_019263217.1:0-2375 GCF_002742605.1 Olea europaea var. sylvestris
GTCATTTTTCGCGACGGTGTCGGAATGGGCTAAAATTTGACAGGTTGATCGGAAACAAAAACCGTGCCAAGGGCAATTTCGTCATTTTTCACGACGGTGTCGGAATGGGCAAAAATTCTACAGGTTGATGGGAAACAAAAATTGCGCCGCGGTCAATTTCGTCATTTTTTGCGACGGTGTCGGAATGAGCTATAATTTGACATGTAGATCAGGAACAAAAATCGCGCCGGGGCCAATTTCGTCATTTTTTACGACGGTGTCGGAATGGGCTTCAATTTGACAGGTAGATCGTAAACAAAAATCGCGCCGGGGCCAATTTCGTCATTTTTTGCGACGGTGTCGGAATGGGCTACAATTTGACAGGTAGATCGGAAACAAAAATCGGGCTGGGGCCAATTTCGTCATTTTTCGCGACGGAGTCAGAATGGGCTAAAATTTTACAGGTAGATGGGAAACGAAAATTGCGCCGGGGGAAATTTCTTCATTTTTCGCGACGGTGTCGGAATGGTCAGAAATTTGATAGGTTGATAGGAAACAAAAATCGCGCCGGGGGCAATTCCGTAATTTTTCACGACGGTGTCGGAATGGGCTGAAATTTGGCTAATTGATGGGAAGCAAAAATCGAGTCGGGGGCAATTTCGTCATTTTTCGCGACGGTGTCGGAATGGGCCGAAATTTGGCAGGTCGATCGGAAACAAAAACCACGCCAGGTGCAATTTCGTTATTTTTCGCGACGGTGTCGGAATGTGCTAAAATTTGACAGGTTGATCGGAAACAAAAATCGCGCCAGGGGCAATTTCGGCATTTTTCGCGACGGTGTCAAAATGGGCTAAAATTTGACAGGTTGATCGGAAGCAAAAATCGCGCAGGGGCAATTTCGTCGTTTTTCTTGACGGCGTCGGAATGGGCTAAAATTCTGCAGGTTGATGGGAAACAAAAATTTCGCCGGGGGAAATTTCTTCATTTTTCGCGATGGTGTCGAAATGGTCAGAAATTTGATCGGTTGATCGGAAACAAAAATTGCGCTGGGGGTAATTTCGTCATTTTTCGCGACGGTGTCGGAATAGGCGAAAATTTGACAGGATGATCGGAAACAAAAATCGTGCCGGGGGCAATTTCGTCATTTTTCGCGATGGTGTCGGAATGGGCTGAAATTTTACGGGTTGACTGGAAATAAAAAATCACGCCGGGGGCAATTTCGTCATTTTTCGCGATGGTGTCTGAATGGGCAGAGATTTGGCTGGTTGACTGGAAGCAAAAATCGCGCCGGGGGCAATTTCATCATTTTTCGTGACGGTGTCGGAATGGGCTCAAATTTGGCAGGTTGATCAAAAACAAAAACCGCGTCTGGGGCAATTTCTTCATTTTTCGCGACGGTGTCGGAATGGGCCGAAATTTGGCAGGTCGATCGGAAACAAAAACTACGCCAGGTGCAATTTCGTCATTTTTCGCGACGGTGTCGGAATGGGCTGAAATTTGGCTGGTTGATGGGAAACAAAAATCTCGCCGGGGGCAATTTCGTAATTTTTCGCGACAGTGTCAGAATGGGCAGAGATTTGGCTGGTTGACTGGAAGCAAAAATTATGCCGGGGGCAATTTGGTCGTTTTTCGTGACGGTGTCAGAATGGGCTAAAATTTGGCAGGTTGATCGGAAACAAAAATCGTGCTGGGGCTAATTTCGTCATTTTTCGCGACGGAGTCAGAATGGGCTAAAATTTTACAGGTAGATGGGAAACAAAAATTGCGTCGGGGGAAATTTCTTCATTTTTCGCGACGGTGTCGAAATGGTCAGAAATTTGATAGGTTGATAGGAAACAAAAACCCCGCCGGGGGCAATTCCGTCATTTTTCACGACGGTGTCGGAATTGGCTGAAATTTGGCTAATTGATGGGAAGCAAAAATCGAGTCGGGGGCAATTTCGTCATTTTTCGTGACGGTGTCGGAATGAGCTAAAATTTGACAGGTTGATCGGAAACAAAAATCGCGCCAGGGGCAATTTCGGCATTTTTCGCGACGGTGTCAAAATGGGCTAAAATTTGACAGGTTGATCGGAAGCAAAAATCGCGCAGGGGGCAATTTCGTCGTTTTTCTTGACGGCGTCGGAATGGGCTAAAATTCTGCAGGTTGATGGGAAACAAAAATTGCGCCGAGGGAAATTTCATCATTTTTCGCGACGGTGTCGGAATGGTCAGAAATTTGACAGGTTGATCGGAAACAAAAATCGCGCTGGGGGTAATTTCGTCATTTTTCGCGACGGTGTCTGAATGGGCAGAGATTTGGCCGGTTGACTGGAAGCAAAAATCGCGCATGGGCAATTTCGTCATTTTTTGCGACGGTGTCGGAATGGGCTATAATTTGACAGGTAGATCGGAAAC
>NW_019263217.1:2918-17640 GCF_002742605.1 Olea europaea var. sylvestris
GAAATTTCTTCATTTTTCGAGATTGTGTCGGAATGGGCTAAAATTTGACAAGTTGATCGGAAACAAAAATCGCGCAGGGGGTAATTTCGTCATTTTTTGCGACGGTGTCGGAATGGGCTATAATTTGATAGGTAGACCGGAAACAAAAATCAGGCCAGGGCCAATTTCGTCATTTTTTGCGACGGTGTCGGAATGGGCTTCAATTTGACAGGTAGATGGGAACCAAAAATTGCGCCGGGGGAAATTTCTTCATTTTTCGCGACGGTGTCGGAATGGTCAGAAATTTGACAGGTTGATCGGAAACAAAAACCACGCCGGGGGCAATTCCGTCATTTTTCACGACGGTGTCGGAATGGGCTGAAATTTGGCTAATTGATGGGAAGCAAAAATCGAGTCGGGGGCAATTTCATCATTTTTCGCGACGGTGTCAGAATGGGCTAAAATTTGACAGGTTGATCGGAAGCAAAAATCGCGCCAGGGGCAATTTCGGCATTTTTCGCGACGGTGTCAAAATGGGCTAAAATTTGACAGGTTGATCGGAACCAAAAATTGAGCAGGGGGCAATTTCGTCGTTTTTCTTGACGGCGTCGGAATGGGCTAAAATTCTGCAGGTTGATGGGAAACAAAAATTGCGTCGGGGGAAATTTCTTCATTTTTCGCGACGGTGTCGGAATGATCAGAAATTTGACAGGTTGATCGGAAACAAAAATCGCGCTGGGGGAAATTTCGTCATTTTTCGCGACGGTGTCGGAATGGGCGAAAATTTGACAGGTTGATCGGAAACAAAAATCGCGCCGGGGGCAATTTCGTCATTTTTCGCGATGGTGTCGGAATGGGCTGAAATTTTACGGGTTGACTGGAAACAAAAATCACGGCGGGGGCAAATTCATCATTTTTCCTAACGGTGTCGGAATGGGCTAAAATTTGGCAGGTTGATCAGAAACAAAAACCACGCCTGGGGCAATTTCTTCATTTTTCGCGACGGTGTCGGATTGGGCCGAAATTTGGCAGTTCGATCGGAAACAAAAACCACGCCAGGTGCAATTTCGTCATTTTTCGCGACGGTGTCGGAATGGGCTGAAATTTGGCTGGTTGATGGGAAACAAAAATCGCGTCGGGGGCAATTTCGTAATTTTTCGCGACAGTGTCGGAATGGGCAGAGATTTGGCTGGTTGAGGGGAAGTAAAAATTACGCCGGGGGCAATTTCGTCGTTTTTCGTGACGGTGTCGGAATGGGCTAAAATTTGGCAGGTTGATTGGCAACAAAAACTGCACCAGGGGCAATTTCGTCATTTTTCGCGACGGTATCGGAATGGGCTAAAATTTGACAGATTGATCTGAAACAAAAATCGCGTCGGGGGCAATTTCGTCATTTTTCGCAACGGTTTCGGAAATGGGCTAAAATTTGACAGTTTGATCGGAAACAAAAACCGCGCCAGGGACAATTTCATCATTTTTCACGACGGTATCGGAATGGGCTAAAATTTGACAGATTGATCGGAAACAAAAATCGAGTCGGGGGCAATTTCGTCATTTTTCGCGACGGTGTCGGAATGGGCTAAAATTTGACAGGTTGATCGTAAACAAAAATCGCGCCAGGGGCAATTTCGTCATTTTTCGCGACGGTGTCAAAATGGGCTAAAATTAGACAGATTGATCGGAAACAAAAATCGAGTCGGGGGCAATTTTATCGTTTTTCACGACGGTGTCGGAATGGGCTAAAATTTTACAGGTTGATCGGAAACAAAAATCGCGCCAGGGGCAATTTCGGCATTTTTCGCGACGGTGTCAAAATGGGCTACAATTTGACAGGTTGATCGGAAGCAAAAATCGCGCAGGGGGCAATTTCGTCGTTTTTCTTGACGGCGTCGGAATGGGCTAAAATTCTGCAGGTTGATGGGAAACAAAAATTGCGCCGGGGGAAATTTCTTCATTTTTCGCGACGGTGTCGGAATGGTCAGAAATTTGACAGATTGATCGGAAACAAAAATCGCGCTGGGAGTAATTTCGTCATTTTTCGCGACGGTGTCGGAATGGACGAAAATTTGACAGGTTGATCGGAAACAAAAATCGCGCCAGGGGCAATTTCGTCATTTTTCGCGATGGTGTCGGAATGGGCTGAAATTTGAAAGATTGATCGGAAACAAAAATCACGTTGGGGGCAATTTCGTCATTTTTCCCGACGGTGTCGGAATGGGCTACTATTTGACAGGTTGATCGGAAAAAAAATCGCGTCGGAGCCATTTTCGTCATTTTTCGCGACGGTGTCAGAATGGGCTAAAATTTGACGGGTAGATTGGAAACAAAAATTGCGGACGGGCAATATCGTCATTTTTCGCGACGGTGTCGAAATGGGCTAAAATTCTGCAGGTTGATCGGAAACAAAAACTGCACCAGGGGCAATTTCGTCATTTTTCGCGACGGTATCGGAATGGGCTAAAATTTGACAGATTGATCTAAAACAAAAATCGCATCGGGGGCAATTTCGTCATTTTTCGCGACGGTTTCGGAAATGGGCTAAAATTTGACAGTTTGATCGGAAACAAAAATCGCGCCAGGGACAATTTCGTCATTTTTCGCGACGGTGTCGGAATGGGCTAAAATTTGAAAGATTGATCGAAAACAAAAATCACGTCGGGGGCAATTTCGTCATTTTTCCCGACGGTGTCGGAATGGGCTACTATTTGACAGGTTGATCGGAAAAAAAATCGCGTCGGAGCCAATTTCGTCATTTTTCGCGACGGTGTCAGAATGGGCTAAAATTTGACGGGTAGATTGGAAACAAAAATTGCGGACGGGCAATATCGTCATTTTTCGCGACGGTGTCGAAATGGGCTAAAATTCTGCAGGTTGATGGGATACGAACATTGCGCCGAGGGAAATTTCTTCATTTTTCGCGACGGTGTTGTAATGCGCAGAAATTTGACAGTTTGATCGGAAACAAAAACCGCGCCAGGGGCAATTTCGTCATTTTTCGCGACGGTGTCGGAATGGGCTAAAATTTGACAGGTTGATCGGAAACAAAAACCGCGCCAAGGGCAATTTCGTCACTTTTCATGACGGTGTCGGAATGGGCTAAAATTCTACAGGTTGATGGGAAACAAAAATTGCGTCGGGGGAAATTTCTTCATTTTTCGAGATTGTGTCGGAATGGGCTAAAATTTGACAGGTTGATCGGAAACAAAAATCGCGCCGGGGTAATTTCGTCATTTTTTGCGACGGTGTCGGAATGGGCTATAATATGATAGGTAGACCGGAAACAAAAATCGCGCCGGGGCCAATTTCGTCATTTTTTGCGACGGTGTCGGAATGGGCTTCAATTTGACAGGTAGATGGGAAACAAAAATTGCGCCGGGGGGAATTTCTTCATTTTTCGCGACGGTGTCGGAATGGTCAGAAATTTGACAGGTTGATCGGAAACAAAAACCGCGCCGGGGGCAATTTCGTCATTTTTCACGACGGTGTCGGAATAGGCTGAAATTTGGCTAATTGATGGGAAGCAAAAATCGAGTCGGGGGCAATTTCATCATTTTTCGCGACGGTGTCGGAATGGGCTAAAATTTGACAGGTTGATCGGAAAAAAAAATCGCGCCAGGGGTAATTTCGGCATTTTTCGCGACGGTGTCAAAATGGGCTAAAATTTGACAGGTTGATCGGAAGCAAAAATTGCGCAGGGGACAATTTCGTCGTTTTTCTTGACGGCGTCGGAATGGGCTAAAATTCTACAGGTTGATGGGAAATAAAAATTGCGTCGAGGGAAATTTCTTCATTTTTCGCGACGGTGTCGGAATGGTCAGAAATTTGACAGGTTGATCGGAAACAAAAATCGCGCTGGTGGTAATTTCGTCATTTTTCGCGACGGTGTCGGAATGGGCGAAAATTTGACAGGTTGATCGGAAACAAAAATCGCGCCGGGGGCAATTTCGTCATTTTTCGCGACGGTGTCTGAATGGGCATAGATTTGGCTGGTTGACTGGAAGCAAAAATCGCAATGGGGGCAATTTCATCATTTTTCCTGACGGTGTCGGAATGGGCTAAAATTTGGCAGGTTGATCAGAAACAAAAACCGCGCCTAGGGCAATTTCTTCATTTTTCGCGACGGTGTCGGAATGGGCCGAAATTTGGCAGGTCGATCGGAAACAAAAACCACGCCAGGTTCAATTTCGTCATTTTTCGCGACGGTGTCGGAATGGGATGAAATTTGGCTGGTTGATGGGAAACAAAAATCGCGCCGGGGGCAATTTCGTAATTTTCGCGACAGTGTCGGAATGGGCAAAGATTTGGCTGGTTGACTGGAAGCAAAAATTACACGGGGGCAATTTCGTCGTTTTTCGTGACGGTGTCGGAATGGGCTAAAATTTGGCAGGTTGATCGGAAACAAAAACTGCACCATGGGCAATTTCGTCATTTTTCGCGACGGTATCGGAATGGGCTAAAATTTGACAGATTAATCTGAAACAAAAATCGCGTCGGGGGTAATTTCGTCATTTTTCGCGACGGTTTCGGAAATGGGCTAAAATTTGACAGTTTGATCGGAAACAAAAATCGCGCCAAGGACAATTTCGTCATTTTTCGCGACGGTATCGGAATGGGCTAAAATTTGACAGATTGATCGGAAACAAAAATCGGGTCGGGGGCAATTTCGTCATTTTTCGCGACGGTGTCGGAATGTGCTAAAATTTGACAGGTTGATCGGAAACAAAAATCGCGCCAGGGGCAATTTCGGCATTTTTCGCGACGGTGTTAAAATGGGCTAAAATTTGACAGGTTGATCGGAAGCAAAAATCGCGTAGGGGGCAATTTCGTCGTTTTTCTTGACGGCGTCGGAATGGGCTAAAATTCTGCAGGTTGATGGGAAACAAAAATTGCGCCGGGGGAAATTTCATCATTTTTCGCGACGGTGTCGGAACGGTCAGAAATTTGACAGGTAGATCGGAAACAAAAATCGCGCTGGGGATAATTTCATCATTTTTCGCTACGGTGTCGGAATGGGCGAAAATTTGACAGGTTGATCGGAAACAAAATCCGCGCCGGGGGCAATTTCGTCATTTTTCGCGATGGTGTCGGAATGGGCTAAAATTTGGCTGGTTGATGGGAAACAAAAATCTCGCCGGGGGCAATTTTGTAATTTTTCGCGACAGTGTCGGAATGGGCAGAGATTTGGCTGGTTGACTGGAAGCAAAAATTACGCCGAGGGCAATTTCGTCGTTTTTCGTGACGGTGTCGGAATGGGCTAAAATTTGGCAGGTTGATCGGAAACAAAAACTGCACCAGGGGCAATTTCGTCATTTTTCGCGACGGTATCGGAATGGGCTAAAATTTGACAGATTGCTCTGAAACAAAAATCGCGTCGGGGGCAATTTCGTCATTTTTCGCGACGGTTTCGGAAATGGGCTAAAATTTGACGGTTTGATCGGAAACAAAAACCGCGCCAGGGACAATTTCGTCATTTTTCGTGACGGTATCGGAATGGGGCTAAAATTTGACAGATTGATCGGAAACAAAAATCACGCCGGGGGCAATTTCGTCATTTTTCGCGACGGTGTCGAAATGGGCTAAAATTCTGCAGGTTAATGGGAAACAAACATTGCGCCGAGGGAAATTTCTTCATTTTTCGCGACGGTGTCATAATGCGCAGAAATTTGACAGGTTGATCGGAAACAAAAACCTCGCCAGGGGCAATTTCGTCATTTTTCGCGACGTTGTCGGAATGGACTAAAATTTGACAGGTTGATCGGAAACAAAAACCGCGCCAAGGGCAATTTCGTCATTTTTCACGACGGTGTCGGAATGGGCTAAAATTCTACAGGTTGATGGGAAACAAAAATTGCGTCGGGGAAAATTTCTTCATTTTTCGAGATTGTGTCGGAATGGGCTAAAATTTGACAGGTTGATCGGAAACAAAAATCGCGCCTGGGGCAATTTCGTCATTTTTTGCGACGGTGTCGGAATGGACCATAATTTGATAGGTAGACCGGAAACAAAAATCGCGCCGGGGCCAATTTCGTCATTTTTTGCGACGGTGTCGGAATGGGCTTCAATTTGACAGGTAGATCGAAAACAAAAATCGCGCCGGGGCCAATTTCGTCAATTTTTGCGACGGTGTCTGAATGGGCTGCAATTTAACAGGTAGATCGGAAACAAAAATCGTGCTGGGGCCAATTTCGTCATTTTTCGCGACGGTGTCGGAATGGGCTAAAATTTGGCAGGTTGATCGGAAACAAAAACTGCGCCAGGGGCAATTTCGTCACTTTTCGCGACGGTTTCGAAAATGGGCTAAAACTTGACAGTTTGATTAGAAACAAAAACTGCGCCAGGGGCAATTTCGTCATTTTTCGCGACGGTATCGGAATGGGCTAAAATTTGACAGATTGATCTGAAACAAAAATCGCGCCGGGGGCAATTTCGTCATTTTTCGCGACGGTTTCGTAAATGGGCTAAAACTTGACAGTTTGATCAGAAACAAAAACTGCGCCAGGGCCAATTTCGTCATTTTTCGCGACGGTATCGGAATGGCCTAAAATTTGACAGATTGAACGGAAACAAAAATCGCGCCGGGGCAATTTCGTCATTTTTCGCGACGGTATCGGAATGGGCTACTATTTGACAGGTTGATCGGAAACAAAAACCGTGCCAAGGGCAATTTCGTCATTTTTCACGACGGTGTCGAAATGGGCTAAAATTTGACAGGTAGATTGGAAACAAAAATCGCGCGGGGGGCAATTTCGTCATTTTTCACGACGGTGTCGAAATGGGCTAAAATTCTGCAGGTTGATGGGAAACAAACATTGCGCCGAGGGAAATTTCTTCATTTTTCGCGACGGTGTCGTAATGGGCAGAAATTTGACAGGTTGATCAGAAACAAAAACTGCGCCAGGGGCAATTTAGTCATTTTTCGCAATGGTGTCGAAATGGGCTAAAATTTGACAGGTTGATCGGAAACAAAAACCGTGCCAAGGGCAATTTCGTCATTTTTCACGACTGTCTCGGATTGGGCTAAAATTCTACAGGTTGATGGGAAACAAAAATTGCGCCGGGGGCAATTTCGTCATTTTTTGCGACGGTGTCGGAATGGGCTATAATTTGACAGGTAGATCGGAAACAAAAATCGCGCCGTGGCCAATTTTGTCATTTTTTACGACGGTGTCGGAATGGGCTTCAATTTGACAGGTAGATCGTAAACAAAAATCGCGCCGGGGCCAATTTCGTCATTTTTTGCAACGACGTCGGAATGGGCTACAATTTGACAGGTAGATCGGAAACAAAAATCGTGCTAGGGCCAATTTCGTCATTTTTCGCGACGGAGTCAGAATGGGCTAAAATTTTACAGGTAGATGGGAAACAAAAATTGCGCCGGGGGAAATTTCTTCATTTTTCGCGACGGTGTCGGAATGGTCAGAAATTTGATAGGTTGATAGGAAACAAAAACCGCGCCGGGGGCAATTCCGTCATTTTTCACGACGGTGTCGGAATGGGCTGAAATTTGGCTAATTGATGGGAAGCAAAAATCGAGTCGGGGGCAATTCCGTCCTTTTTCGCGATGGTGTCGGAATGGGCTAAAATTTGACACGTTGATCGGAAACAAAAATCGCGCCAGGGGTAATTTCGACTTTTTCGAGACGGTGTCAAAATGGGCTAAAATTTGACAGGTTGATCGGAAGCAAAAATCGCGCAGAGGGCAATTTCTTTGTTTTTCTTGACAGCGTCGGAATGGGCTAAAATTCTGCAGGTTGATGGGAAACAAAAATTGCGCCGAGGGAAATTTCATCGTTTTTCGCGACGGTGTCGGAATGGTCAGAAATTTGACAGGTTGATCGGAAACAAAAATCGCGCTGGGGGTAATTTCGTCATTTTTCGCGACGGTGTCGGAATGGGCGAAAATTTGACAGGTTGATCGGAAACAAAAACCGCGCCGGGGGCAATTTCGTCATTTTTCGCGATAGTGTCGGAATGGGCTGAAATTTTGCGGGTTGACTGGAAACAAAAATCGCGTCGGGGGCAATTTCGTCATTTTACGCGACGGTGTCTGAATGGGCAGAGATTTGGCTGGTTGACTGGAAGCAAAAATCGCGCAGGGGGCAATTTCATCATTTTTCGTGACGGTGTCGGAATGGGCTTAAATTTGGCAGGTTGATCAGAAACAAAAACCGCGCTGGGGCAATTTCTTCATTTTTCGCGACGGTGTCGGAATGGGCCGAAATTTGGCAGGTCGATCGGAAACAAAAACCACGCCAGGTGCAATTTCGTCATTTTTCGCGACGGTGTCGGAATGGGCTGAAATTTGGCTGGTTGATGGGAAACAAAAATCGCGCCGGGGGCAATGTCGTAATTTTTCACGACAGTGTCGGAATGGGCAGAGATTTGGCTGGTTGACTGGAAGCAAAAATTACGCCGGGGGCAATTTCGTCGTTTTTCGTGACGGTGTCGGAATGGGCTAAAATTTGGAAGGTTGATCGGAAACAAAAACTGCGCCAGGGGCAATTTCGTCATTTTTCGCGACGGTATCGGAATGGGCTAAAATTTGACAGATTGATCTGAAACAAAAATCGCGTCGGGGGCAATTTCGTAATTTTTCGCGACGGTTTCCGAAATGGGCTAAAATTTGACAGTTTGATCGGAAACAAAAACCGCGACAGGGACAATTTCGTCATTTTTCGCGACGGTATCCGAATGGGCTAAAATTTGACAGATTGATCGGAAACAAAAATCACGCCGGGGGCAATTTCGTCATTTTTCGCGACGGTGTCGGACTGGGCTACTATTTGACAGGTTGATCGGAAACAAAAATCGCGTCGGGGCCAATTTCATCATTTTTCGCGACGGTGTCAGAATGGGCTAAAATTTGACGGGTAGATTGGAAACAAAAATCGCGCAGGGGGCAATTTCGTCATTTTTCGCGACGGTGTCGAAATGGGCTAAAATTCTGCAGGTTGATGGGAAACAAACATTGCGCCGAGGGAAATTTCTTCATTTTTCACGACGGTGTCGTAATGCGCAGAAATTTGATAGGTTGATCGGAAACAAAAACCGCGCCAGGGGCAATTTCGTAATTTTTCGCGACGGTGTTAGAATGGGCAGAGATTTGGCTGGTTGACTAGAAGCAAAAATTACGCCGGGGGCAATTTCGTCGTTTTTTGTGACGGTGTCGGAATGGGCTAAAATTTGGCAGGTTGATCGGAAACAAAAACTGCGCCAGGGGCAATTTCGTCATTTTCCGCGACGATATCGGAATGGGCTAAAATTTGACAGATTGATCTGAAAAAAAAAATCGCGCCGGGGGCAATTTCGTCATTTTTCGCGACGGTTTCGGAAATGGGCTAAAACTTGACAGTTTGATCAGAAACAAAAATCGCGCCAGGGCCAATTTCGACATTTTTCGCGACGGTATCGGAATGGGCTAAAATTTGACAGATTGATCGAAAACAAAAATCGCGCCGGGGGCAATTTCGTCATTTTTCGCGACGGTATCGGAATGGGCTACTATTTGACAGGTTGATCGGAAACAAAAATCGCGTCGGGGCCAATTTCGTCATTTTTCGCGACGGTGTCAGAATGGGCTAAAATTTGACAGGTAGATTGGAAACAAAAATCGCGCAGGGGGCAATTTCGTCATTTTTCGCGACGGTGTCGAAATGGGCTAAAATTTTGCAGGTTGATGGGAAACAAACATTGCGCCGAGGGAAATTTCTTCATTTTTCGCGATGGTGTTGTAATGGGCAGAAATTTGATAGGTTGATCGGAAACAAAAACTGCGCCAGGGGCAATTTAGTCATTTTTCGCGACGGCGTCGGAATGGGCTAAAATTTTACGAGTAGATGGGAAACAAAAATTGCGCCAGGGGAAATTTCTTCATTTTTCGCGACGGTGTCGGAATGGTCAGAAATTTGACAGGTTGATCGGAAACAAAAACAGCGCCGGGGGCAATTCCGTCATTTTTCACGACGGTGTCGGAATGGGCTGAAATTTGGCTAATTGATGGGAAGCAAAAATCGAGTCGGGGGCTATTTCGTCATTTTTCGCGACGGCGTCGGAATCCGCTAAAATTTGACAGATTGATTGGAAAAAAAAATGCGCCGGGGGCAATTCCGTAATTTTTCGCGACGGTGCCGAAATCGGCTAAAATTTGACTGATTGATCGGAAATAAAAATCGCGCCGGGGGCAATTTCGTCATTCTTCGCGACGGTGTCGAAATGGGCTAAAATTTGACAGGTTGATCGGAAGCAAAAATCGCGCAGGGGGCAATTTCGTCGTTTTTCTTGACGGCGTCGGAATGGGCTAAAATTCTGCAGGTTGATGGGAAACAAAAATTGCGCAGGGGGAAATTTCATCATTTTTCGTGACGGTGTCGGAACGGTCAGAAATTTGACAGGTAGATCGGAAACAAAAATCGCGCTGGGGATAATTTTGTCATTTTTCGCGACGGTGTCGGAATGGGCGAAAATTTGACAGGTTGATCGGAAACAAAATCCGCGCCGGGGGCAATTTCGTCATTCTTCGCGATGGTGTCGGAATGGGCTGAAATTTTGCGGGTTGACTGGAAACAAAAATCGCACTGGGGGCAATTTCGTCATTTTTTTAGACGGTGTCTGAACGGGCAGAGATTTGGCTGGTTGGCTGGAAGCAAAAATCGCGCCGGGGGCGATTTCATCATTTTTCGTGACGGTGTCGGAATGGGCTAAAATTTGGCAGGTTGATCAGAAACAAAAACCGCGCCTGGGGCAATTTCTTCATTTTTCGCGACGGTGTCGGATTGGGCTGAAATTTGGCAGGTCGATCGGAAACAAAAACCACGCCGGGTGCAATTTCGTCATTTTTCGCGACGGTGTCGGAATGGGCTGAAATTTGGCAGGTTGATGGGAAACAAAAATCGCGCCGGGGGCAATTTCGTAATTTTTCGCGACAGTGTCGGAATGGGCAGAGATTTGGCTGGTTGACTGGAAGCAAAAATTACGCCGGGGGCAATTTCGTCGTTTTTCGTGACGGTGTCGGAATGGGCTAAAATTTGACAGGTTGATCGGAAACAAAAACTGCACCAGGGGCAATTTCGTCATTTTTCACGACGGTATCGGAATGGGCTAAAATTTGACAGATTGATCTGAAACAAAAATCGCGTCGGGGGCGATTTCGTCATTTTTCGAGACGGTTTCGAAAATGGGCTATAATTTGACAGTTTGATCGGAAACAAAAACCGCGCCAGGGACAATTTCGTCATTTTTCGCGACGGTATCCGAATGGGCTAAAATTTGACAGATTGATCGGAAACAAAAATCACGCCGGGGGCAATTTCGTCATTTTTCGCGACGGTGTCGGAATGGGCTACTATTTGAAACGTTGATCGGAAACAAAAATCGCGTCGGGGCCAATTTCATCATTTTTCGCGACGGTGTCAGAATTTGCTAAAATTTGACGGGTAGATTGGAAACAAAAATCGCGCAGGGGGCAATTTCGTCATTTTTCGCGACGGTGTCGAAATGGGCCAAAATTGGACAGGTTGATCGGAAACAAAAATCGCGCAGGGGGCAATTTCGTCATTTTTCGCGACGGTGTCGAAATGGGCTAAAATTCTGCAGGTTGATGGGATACAAACATTGTGCCGAGGGAAATTTCTTCATTTTTCACGACGGTGTCGTAATGCGCAGAAATATGACAGGTTGATTGAAAACAAAAACCGCGCCAGGGGTAATTTCGTAATTTTTCGCGACGGTGTCGGAATGGGCAGAGATTTGGCTGGTTGACTGGAAGCAAAAATTACGCCGGGGACAATTTCATCGTTTTTCGTGATGGTGTCGGAATGGGCCAAAATTTGGCAGGTTGATCGGAAACAAAAACTGCGCCAGGGGCAATTTCGTCATTTTTCGCGACGATATCGGAATGGGCTAAAATTTGACAGATTGATCTGAAACAAAAATCGCGCCGGGGGCAATTTCGTCATTTTTCGCGACGGTGTCGAAATGGGCTAAAATTTGACAGGATGATCAGAAACAAAAATCGCGCCGGGGGCAATTTCGTCATTTTTCGCGACGATTTCGGAAATGGGCTAAAACTTGACAGTTTGATCAGAAACAAAAACCGCGCCAGGGCCAATTTCGTCATTTTTCGCGACGGTATCGGAATGGGCTAAAATTTGATAGATTGATCGGAAACAAAAATCGCGACGGGAACAATTTCGTCATTTTTCGCGACGGTATCGGAATGGGCTACTATTTGATAGGTTGATCGGAAACAAAAATCGCGTCGGGGCCAATTTCGTCATTTTTCGCGACGGTGTCAGAATGGGCTAAAATTTGACAGGTAGAATGGAAACAAAAATCGCGCAGGGGGCAATTTCGTCATTTTTCGCGACGGTGTCGAAATGGGCTAAAATTCTGCAGGTTGATGGGAAACAAACATTGCTCCGAGGGAAATTTCTTCATTTTTCGCAACGGTATCGTAATGGGCAGAAATTTGATAGGTTGATCAGAAACAAAAACTGCGCCAGGGGCAATTTAGTCATTTTTCACGACGGTGTCGGAATGGGCTAAAATTCTACAGGTTGATGGGAAACAAAAATTGCGCCGGGGCCAATTTCGTCATTTTTTGCGACGGTGTCGGAATGGGCTACAATTTGACAGGTAGATCGGAAACAAAAATCGTGCTTGGGCAAATTTCGTCATTTTTCGCGATGGAGTCAGAATGGGCTAAAATTTTACAGGTAGATGGGAAACAAAAATTGCGCCGGGGGAAATTTCTTCATTTTTTGCGACGGTGTCGGAATGGTCAGAAATTTGACAGGTTGATCGGAAACAAAAACCGCGCCGGGGGCAATTCCGTCATTTTTCGCGACGGTGGCGGAATGGGCTAAAATTTGACAGGTTGATCGGAAACAAAAATCGCGCCGGGGGCAATTTCGTCATTTTTCGCGACGGTGTCGGAATGGGCTAAAATTTGACAGGTTGATCGGAAACAAAAATCGCGCCAGGGGCAATTTCGACATTTTTCGCGACGGTGTCAAAATGGGCTAAAATTTGACAGGTTGATCGGAAGCAAAAATCGCGCAGGGGGCAATTTCTTCGTTTTTCTTGACGGCGTCGGAATGGGCTAAAATTCTGCAGGTTGATTGGAAACAAAAATTGCGCCGGGGGAAATTTCATCATTTTTCGCGACGGTGTCGGAATGGTCAGAAATTTGACAGGTTGATCGGAAACAAAAATCGTGCTGGGGGTAATTTCGTCATTTTTCGCGACGGTGTCAGAATGGGCGAAAATTTGACAGGTTGATCGGAAACAAAAATCGCGCCGGGGGCAATTTCGTCATTTTTCGCGATGGTGTAGGAATGGGCTGAAATTTTGCGGGTTGACTGGAAACAAAAATCGCGCCGGGGGCAATTTCGTCATTTTTCGCGACGGTGTCTGAATGGGCAGAGATTTGGCTGGTTGACTGGAAGCAATAATCGCGCCGGGGACGATTTCATCATTTTTCGTGACGGTGTCGGAATGGGCTAAAATTTGGCAGGTTGATCAGAAACAAAAACCGCGCCTGGGGCAATTTCTTCATTTTTCGCGACGGTGTCGGATTGGGCTGAAATTTGGCAGGTCGATCGGAAACAAAAACCACGCCGGGTGCAATTTCGTCATTTTTCGCGACGGTGTCGGAATGGGCTGAAATTTGGCAGGTTGATGGGAAACAAAAATCGCGCCGGGGGCAATTTCGTAATTTTTCGCGACAGTGTCGGAATGGGCAGAGATTTGGCTGGTTGACTGGAAGCAAAAATTACGCCGGGGGCAATTTCGTCGTTTTTCGTGACGGTGTCGGAATGGGCTAAAATTTGACAGGTTGATCGGAAACAAAAACTGCACCAGGGGCAATTTCGTCATTTTTCACGACGGTATCGGAATGGGCTAAAATTCGACAGATTGATCTGAAACAAAAATCGCGTCGGGGGCAATTTCGTCATTTTTCGCGACGGTTTCGGAAATGGGCTAATATTTGACAATTTGATCGGAAACAAAAACCGCGCAAGGGACAATTTCGTCATTTTTCGCGACGGTATCCGAATGGGCTAAAATTTGACAGATTGATCGGAAACAAAAATCGCGCCGGGGCCAATTTCGTCAATTTTTGTGACGGTGTCTGAATGGGCTGCAATTTGACAGGTAGATCGGAAACAAAAATCGTGCTGGGGCCAATTTCGTCATTTTTCGCGACGGAGTCAGAATGGGCTAAAATTTTACAGGTAGATGGGAAACAAAAATTGCGCCGGGGGAAATTTCTTCATTTTTCACGACGTTGTCGGAATGGTCAGAAATTTGACAGGTTGATCGGAAACAAAAATCGCGCCGGGGGAAATTTCGTCATTTTTCGCGACGGTGTCGGAATGGGCTGAAATTTGGCTAGTTGATGGGAAGCAAAAATCGAGCCGGGGGCAATTTCGTCATTTTTCGCGACGGTATCGGAATGGGCTAAAATTTGGCAGGTTGATCGGAAACAAAAACTGCGCCAGGGGCAATTTCGTCATTTTTCGCGACGGTGTCGGAATGGGCTAAAATTTGACAGATTGATCGGAAACAAAAATCGCGCCTGGGGCAATTTCGCCATTTTTCGCGACGGTGTCGGAATGGGCTACTATTTGACAGATTGATCTGAAACAAAAATCGCGCCGGGGCAATTTCGTCATTTTTCGCGACGGTTTCGAAAATGGGCTAAAACTTGACAGTTTGATCAGAAACAAAAACCGCGCCAGGG
>NW_019263218.1:0-17634 GCF_002742605.1 Olea europaea var. sylvestris
GGCATAGACAACTTAACAGCTGAGACTGTCATATACTTCCTTTAGAATAAAGAGATGGTGATTATGGCTAAAAAGAAAGATACAAGGAGTGGTGAGTTACATATGATGAGGATTATAATGAAGTACTCAAATGATGAGGATGGTAAGAAGAAGGGTAAAGGACGAGACAAGTCTAGTGGTAGCTGGTGTGACAGCTATGGTAAGTCTGGGCACTTTATTATGGATTATCCCAAGAAGAAGGATAAGCAAAATGGCGAGATGAGAGGTGAGGCGAATTTGACTATGGGGTTGATTGATGACCCTACTGAGATTTATTGAGAATAAACCTAGTTTCTGCATGTGCATTTGTGTATAATCCTTTCTGCATATGTGTGATTGCCTAATTTTTTTGTATGATTATATGTTACATTTTCAATGTGTTTGAGACGTGCATTTGCATGAATTTGAGACAATATGATTACTTGATGTAACTATTTGCATACATAGTGGGTTGGGATGCATTAGCAGTATGTTGTATATCTATTGGTGAGGTGGAGTATAGATGCCTAGGGGTACATTAGTGGTTTTGTATTGGGAATGTAGAGTGTAACACTTGAATCACGAGTGGTGAGGTGATTAAATGTCTAGAATCATTTATCTGTGAAGAGACCCTAATCAGATAGAATGTAAGAGGCACTTCTATCACTTCTGTTAGGTGGAGACCCATTATCCACGTAGAATAGGAGAAGTGATGTGGGGATAAAGGATTAACCCATGGACTTAGGATCTGTTGTGGCTGACATGAGTTAAGTGATCAGTCTAGTGAGCATGGTAGACGATGAGGGGAGATATGTGTTCTCGAGGTGTGAGCAACACGAAATGTGATAGGATAAGTGTGGTGAAATCTTTTCCTGGGGGGTCATTTATGCATTTGTTGCATGTGTTGGCCATTTGTTAATTAACTTGGTGTTAATGTTCTTCCATGTGAACGTGATTTTTTGAAAAGATTTGTGTGTGTTATCCTAAATTATATTATCATTGCATAATTACTTACTCTTGATTGATTATTATAAATATTTGCTTCTACTTGGGTATTCTTGACTTTAGCCGTGGTGAGTACATGGTGTAAGTATGGTATGTGTTGCGGGTCTGAAACATGACCTAAGGTCTGTGATTTCAATTTTATTGGCTATCTTGATTATGCAATAAATAACTATATGTTTTGATTGTTTGCATGTTTATTGGGCATCTAGATGGAGATTTGTTGGGTTTTGATACCCAATAAATTCGGGCTATGATGTTAACGTGAGAATATATATTTCATAGGCCTAGCCCGATGAATGAAATAAGAACCAACATCCAAATCCACAAGCTCTACCCGACCTTTTTCTATCTCTCTTAGATAACTTTGAATCTTGTCCCATTTAGCTTTGTTATTGATCCAATTAAAGCATAAACTAACCCTATTTATATGGCTATAACCCTAGCCGTTTTCTAGTGCGATTTGTGAGAAAAATAAGAAGAAAAACGTGGCCCCTTTGAAGAGAAGAAACCGGTTAACTTTGTGTACGAAACACTGGTGATTAACTTTGTGTTTTCTTCTTGCCTTTGTGGCTACAAATCATCACCGTTATCTTGTCCCTTGTGGATGAGATTGAGAAGCAATCGAGGTGAATATATGGGTTGTGGATTGGAACCAATTGGAATGGTTGTTTAGTCGAGAAAGGTAACGTTGGACTGAGCTTGAAAAAACACCATTTTGACGATCCTTTGAGCAAGCTTTTGCAACATGCATACTTGCAAAAAAGTGGGAGTTACTACATTATGAGCTAGATATGAAGTGTGAGCCTCAATTTTAAGTATTTAGACTTGTTGAGTTATATTGACAATCGACAGAGAGTAAAATGCTGGAGACTTACATTATGATGATTATATTGGTTCGTCTTGTTTTAAATTACATGTTTCTACAGTGAGTATTGATCAAGCATTTTAATGAAGCATGTTGATACGATATCTCACAACAAAATTGAGGGTGACTTTATTATTGATTATATGATACTTTTAATTGGGAAAAAAATGTTGAGAAAATAGATCTGGATTCTATTGTTGATGAATATTATGTTTTAAATCCTTGTCGGGAACTAATTAAGTAAATAATGTCCTTTAGACTTTATACTTTATACATAAATTTTTTTTTTACATTGACTTTCTTAAATTTCAATCCTGCTTAACGAAAATTCCTGCACCTGAGCTTATTCACTTTCAAGAAGATGTTTGGCATGGGAATGTTGTACTTGTGACTATTACTTTCTTGAGCGACGACAATCCTGGTGACATTACCATTGCTAATACTGTTTTTTGATCAAATCCATTGATTAATGATTGTTTGCTTACAAAGGCCTTGCAGGTTGACAACTCTTTCATCCATCATGTCAAATCACCATACTAAGGGTTTCTATTTCTTTAAATGAGATCAGTTATTGAAACATTTCATTAATTAATTAAAGATGGCTATATTAATTAGTTAATAATATAATTCTCGCTCCTATTTTCTTATCAAGTATCTTTAAATCAAGCTCCCTTTAGTACTCAAAGTCAAGGTGATCATAAACGCACTTGAACGCCTTTGTTCCAAAGACATGTAAGGTATACCTCTTCTTAACTTGAAATTAAGTAGAAATGTGCCACTGTGAATTTGAAAATAACTCTTCAAACTTCCTAGCATTGATGCATGCCAATCAAGTATAAATTAAACTCCTTGTACAGATAAATATACAAAAACCATTATAGATATACAAGTGGCAACCGCATTTTTTTGTCCAACATCTAATTAAGCCCCCGTTTGGCCGCCATTTTGGGGAAATGAAAATGTGTGAAATAGTTTTTTTTTTTTTTTTTTTTTTTTGAAAAAAAATTGGGGTTAAAAAAAAAATTTTTTTTTTTTTTTTTTTTTTTTGGAAAAAACATGTGGTTGAAAAAGAAAGATTTTTTTTTTGAATTTTCATGTAATATTATTTTATAGAAGATTGTATAGTTAAAAATATGAGAGAAAAATAAGATGTAATAGAATTGAAATTAATGGGCACGAAACGAGGGCTAAATCTTGACAGATAGCAATCTGTCAAGAAACTGTCAACCATTTTTGTACATATAGTATGATTGTTAAGCATATTGAGAGCATATATTTATATTGGAATGCCTGAAACTGAATGAAAGAGGCACAGACTAACTAGCCTCACACTTTGGGTTGAAATCAAAACTACTAATTTTCACACTCGTACAAGAACAACTCGGTAGTCTGTCTAAATTATGTATGAGAATACCAAGTCTAACACGACTCAAATTAAAATATATTTTTCAAGATCATTACAAATTAAATCAGTCCTATAACGACTCTGTCCAACATTAGGGTTTAAAGCTGCTGGAGATGGGCCCTTGTTTTGTAGAGGTTAAAATCTTGGTAAAAATATAAGTCAAAATTAATAATTAATTTTTAACCATAAATTTCATGAAACCCACAATGATTTAGGATACAATCAAACAATTATAAGAGAAGAGAAAGGGAGAGGGAAAGGGAAGGGGAAAGGGGCAAAAAAGAAAAGAAATGACAGGAAAAAGAAAGGAATAGGAGGAGATGGAGAGAGAGAGAGAGGGGGGGGATAAGAATAAATGGTCAGAAGTATAATTTAAGATAGAGAAAATATATTTTTTATTTTCATTATTGACATTGTATGACCTACATTGTGTCCCTGTTTGATAATCATTATTTGGAGAAAAAAATATTTTGAACCGTAATTTTTAGGATAATTTATGGTTAAAAAATAGGTAAAAATTTTGAGTTTACGCGTAGAATATTTTATTGTGTGAATATACAGTTGATAATAAGTATAGAAAAATTAGTTTTCAAATCATGGTTGTCAAATAGGGGCTGCATAAGACCCTTTATATAGGGTTTCAAATATCATATTCTAGGTAGGAAACATCTAATGAAATCTATTAAATCAAATCATAATTATCTTTTCTAAAATAAATATCAAAATTTTGAAACAAAAGGATAGTGCATAAATATGACCTTTGCTGAACCAAATGTACAGCCTGGTCCTTTTTACCCTTTTTACACTTCTAGAAAGGGTAAAAATGATTATACTGTAATGTGGCAAAAGTAAGAAACATATTTAGGTAAAAGAGGAGATAGCATGCATGGTTATAGTACATCCCATATGGAGCTCTGAGGACCAAAATATCAATTCACATAAATATTTCAAAGACATTCTAATGGGAAAAATTTTAATTCAAATAATCAAACTATTGCTTGTAGAAGGAGAACAAAGTGGAGAAAGTTGGCCCATAAAAATAAAACTTGTCACTTCCTCACCGTGTTAGATTCTAATTTCTAACCGATGGTACTAAAAACATAACAATCTTGACGAATATTCATGTTCGACAAGAACGAAAATAAATATAACACTCTGGCCTTCAAGTCAAGTGTCGACTACCAAACTGACACAAATCCCTCTCTTAAATCAGTGACATTGCAAAGATAGCTTTGTAACATAAAAAAGTCTAATGAGAAATATGAAGATTTACGACAATTGATGCCCACTTTACCTACAAGCATAACTCTTGCCTCTATAAATTAAGGAAAGGCGATAGGGGCCCTCTTTAAGCAACGAACACTAGATGAACCCAATCACGAACTTCAGCTTAAAATCCTTGAGGTAATAATTGAAAGGTGTTGCTAACAATGAAAAAAAAAACATATAGCCAACAAGGAGATTACAATGGAAGAAGATTAACCAGCGGGCAAATAAGAGGGAATTTATAATGAAATGACAAAAGCAAAACTTAGACTGATATTTTACTACATGTGGTGAATGGCTCATAAAATCAAGACCATACACCAATAATCTGTTTTCTAAAGAGAACACTAAAAGACTCTGCAAGAAAGAAAAGAAAGCAACTTTACAACTATTACTTCACTATTAACCTCTCAAAAGTTTCCCAACCTACTATTTATCAATTATTAAGTCTTATTTTCATTAAGGATAGTTTCAAGAATTAAGATAAATAGTCATCCTTCCATTCATCGTAGGTCGATACAGAAAACTTAAAGAAGACAACTAAATGAAGCATCCATAACTCATGAATTGTATATAATAGAAACAAAACCTCAAGTTGATAGGCCAACTGAAGGTGGAACATTCAGTAACTCTTAAGTTTGTATAGCACTTCACAAGAAGCAAAGTTTAGAGGATTCTACAAGCAAAATTGTCTAACTAGATTGATCAATAAAATACTTTATCATAGGTAGCTTTATAAGTCATTGTAGTGGTATTTTGCTGGATTTTAACAGCAGGCACCATAATAAGGCAATCACAAGTGCAAATATTCGACCTCCAATAAGTCCGATGAGAACAATCAGACAGAGATATCTCGAATGCTGTTGGGTTTCTATTTGCACCTTTTCTTCTCCTGGAGTTATTTTACTGTTGGCCTCCAATAATAATTTATCAGAAGCATATTTTGGCATCAACAAAATCTTTCCGTCCATCCCTTTCGCTTGACAGGGATGACGATTTGAAATTAGTTTCTGATTCGATTTCACCCTTACATTCATATGTGTCTTGTTCTTCACATGTGGCAATGCTATCTTCTCTAATTTTACTAACTTTATAACTTTTAGAGTTACATTCTTTTCTTCTAAGTAATTTCTTTGAAACAAATTTCTTGATCTTCGTCTTCATCTTTGCTCTGTGCAACTTCTGCTCCTTCAATTCCAGCCTTTCACTTATAGACTCCTCCATCATCGGCTTCTTCATTATTTATGTTCTAAATCACTCTTTATGTGAATTCACATATTTTTAAATAGTTGTATCAAAAATCACAAGGGACTTGCCTCTACGTGCCCAAGGTTGGAGACTTAAGGAAGGATATCTTAAGGGAGTGTCATGCGGCTGGTAACCCACAGAGGACATTGGCCCTTATAGCACGAGGTGACTACTAGCTATCGAAATCTTTGTTTATTTTTGATCAAATTAAAATTAGGAATAATTGAACCAATGGTTAAATAGTGGTCATCGTGGGAATGATATCCGGACTCTTAGGTCCATTTTATTATTGTTATGATTTGTACGTTTGCGGGATATAAAGTAGACAGCAAGTTTTTGGTGTCGTTGTCGGGGACTATTTTTATTTTATATTGATTTTTATTATTTCTTGCTTTCGTTTGATATATATATATATATATATATATATATATTTTCATTTCTTTGCTCCATTGACAGGGAATAAAAAGAAGCAAGTGATCAAAAAAATTTCACAATGATTGATCCCAACTTAAAAGAAGGGGACATGCTCTTTGGAGAATTCTTCTCTAGACAAAAACTTAAAAAGTGGGGATACAATCAATAAATTGAACTTGATAAGGATGACTTCCCAAAGAGACTAAATATCAAATCTGTTGTTTATGGGGAGATTAGACCGACTTTTGAATATTATGGTTCATTTTGTTATGCTAAAAATTTCTTGTTATTGGCAACTCCAGTGAAAGTTGGGAAATATATCTTCGATTATCCATATGAAGAACAATTTGATTACAGTGAAATTGTTACAGGAGACATCATAATGGAAAAAGATAAAAGGATTGAAGATCAAATAATTTTGGACAAGCCAAATAACATGCCAATGGAAGATCTCTTCGTTACTCAACTCGAGGAACCAACTTAAGAAAAAGAAGATGTAGAAATGAATAAATTAATCATGAAGTAGCCAAATGAATTAGTGTCATTCAAAGAAGACGGAATTAGCATGCAAACCTCCAACTTCATTGATTTTGTGATTAGAGTCGATGAGAAAATTGAAGTATTCTTAGTTAAGTTCGAACAGAGCAAGTCAAGCAAGTCATACTGTATTCAAAAGGACAAAGTATGATTTTGGAGGACGTGTAAAATATGGGACAAAGTCAAATTAAGCAAGTTAAGAAGAACCTCCAAAGCCATTTATAAAGTGCCATGAAGCATTTGTACAAAAGTCTTGCTAAAGACTTTAAATTAAGCACTTCTTGGAAGGTAACACAAGCTATATCATTTTCATTATTATCACTACTTAGTTCATAGTTTTAGGATTGTTCAATTTATTGTCATAACATTCTCTTTGTGTTGTTTGCAAGAAGATTCTCAAGTGTGTGCCAACAACGTGACTATCCAACCAACTAGGATCCATCTTACCAAAGCGATGGTGATGAAATCCATAGATGATTTCAGGGAAGTTCTACCCCTCCTTTGTATTTATTATCACATTGGGGACAATGTATGTTTTAAGTTTGGGGGTGAATCATTAGGATTAATTGCTGTCCATTTTTTTCTTTTTTGTTTCGTAGTATGATTGTGCGATTGTTATTTAATTTCGTGTGAATGTGTAAAATGAAAGAAAAAAAATTGCATGATCATATGAGTTAGATGGGTTCATGGGTGATGATGAATATACTTGAGATCATGTGTTAGTTTGTGGACTGTAAAGATTTATATGTTTGGGTTGAGTTTTTATCTATCTTTGTGAAGCAGTATAATATTTATGGACGAGTATTGAGTTTAGTACTGTATGGGAACATGAGGGTTCATATGCATAGACTAAATCGATAACTTAGGTGCTCGATCCTCTAACCCATGATTCACAGCATCCTTTAACCAAAAGCTATTAGCATGGACCAAAAAAATTGTGGATAAAATGGCAAAAGAGGTAAAACACAATGTAGATTTGGTGCCACACGAAGAAGCAGAAAATCGACGAAATGAACAAGATTTTTAAGTTTGGAAACTAAAGTGTAAATACTCAAACGTTGTATCGAACCTCATGATGAAGATTTGAGAATGCTAGGGGCCAATTGGATGTAATTAGAAGTCAAAAGGAATGCAATATAATCAAAATATGGACACGATGTTGATTTTCAACAACTTAAGTACGCTCCGAATTTTCAGCACAAGATTGAAACCCATTTTTGACCCAGTAAACATTCAAATTATAAAATCACTTATCTAATCAAATTTGTATCTCTTTGAGTTAGCTTTACAACCCAACTTGAATCGTCTCAATCGGACATTGGCAGAGAAGGTTATGATAAAAATACTAAAGGAAGCGCAGTGCTAATTTAGCACCACCAAAACAGAGCTGTAGTACCGCTCCTATGGCGCCAAGGTGCCGCCTGGGTACATCCAAGGAGCGTTTTTCCCCATTTTGATGTCCATAAAACCCTACTTTTAGCACAAACGTGCAGGCACTTATAAATACAATTTTTTTAATACTTTGAAAAGGGAATTCCACACATTGAGAGGAGGAGAACACAACTTGAGAATTAAGGAGCAAATTCAAGAGGAGAGAAACAACAATTCAAGGGTTTGAAATCAAGATTTTGAACGAAACGAAGAACTTGGAGCAAGATTCATCCACTTCTCTACATCTAAATTCAAAACCTGTTGATGGACTTCACTATTGTTATTTGTTTTTCTTCCTCTACTATGAATAGCTAAAATTCTTGTTAGGGTGAATAATGTAACTTATTTGGGATCTTCCTCTACTATCGATATGTCAAGCAATTTGTTCCTAACATCATTTCTAACATTTTGGTGTTGTTAGTTTTCCATTTCAGGTTGTAAAATGGGATCTAGATAGAGTTGTTCTTCACATTTTTGGGATTCGATAGTGGTTGTATGGTTGCTGTAGTTGTTGGAGACTTGATGATGAATAGTACTGGTCCTAAAGTGATAAATTCGAATATCTCATAATTTACGGACTCAGATGAATCTGCTCTGGTATATTGGCTTATCCCAAATTAAATTTCAATTTTAGTGCGTCATCATAAGGGGTGGCATTGGGATTGGGGTTACCATGAAGGGATAACCATTACTTGTGTTACAAATTTAGGAGTTATTTGCCATATTTGAAGTATTGAAGTGCAAGTTGGTAATTGATTTTGTGCTCTAATTGTTAGATAGTCATTGTGTGAGACTGCATTGCGTGAGAATTTAAATTTTATGTTAACATACATTCATCTTGTATTGATTATCCTATTAGAATACCTAACTTGACTTGTTTGAATATTTCCTTGATCTAAGATCGTGAATCTTACGAAACCCTAAAAATCTAGAACGGTGTATATTGCGCCCTCAGGATTACTTTGTGTAACCTATCTGTCCATATGGTTGATCTATTTTCTCAAAATGTCTTCACATTTTGAAGTTGGAATTTTCAATGGGAAAGGAAATTTTTAAGTTTGGCAACAAACGATGAAGGGAATTTTGGTTCAATAAAAAGTTTCAAAAATCATAGATGGTAAATTTCCTACAAAGTTGACAGAACCACAAAAAGAGGAATATGATGAACTTGCTTAAACATCAATTATTTTACACCTATTTGATAATGTCTTAAGAAAGTTTGAAAAACTTTATTCTACAAAAGAACTTTGGCAAAAATTAGAGGACTTATATTTGTTTAAGTCTACTCATAATAAATTGTATTTATTTGAACGATTTTCAGTTTTAAGATAGATCCTTCAGAGGATTTTGATGACAATTTGGATATTTTTAACAAAATTGTTTAGGATATTGTTAATTGTGATGAAAAGGTGTTTGAAACATATAAAGCCATTATTTTGCTTAATTCCATGTCTGATTCATATAGAGAGGTTAAAAATGTAATTAAGTATGGCATAGACAACTTAACAACTGAGACTGTCATATACTTCCTTTAGAATAAAGAGATGGTGATTATGGCTAAAAAGAAAGATACGAGGAGTGGTGAGTTACATATGATGAGGATTATAATGAAGTACTCGAATGATGAGGATGGTAAGATGAAGAGTAAAGGACGAGACAAGTGTAGTGGTAGCTGGCGTGACAGCTATGGTAAGTCTGGACACTTTATTATGGATTATCCCAAGAAGAAGGATAAGCAGAATGGCGAGATGAGAGGTGAGGCGAATTTGACTATAAGGTTGATTGATAACCCCAGTGAGGTTTATTGAGAGTAAACCTAGTTACTGCATGTACATTTGTGTATAATCCTTTCTGTATATGTGTGATTGCCTAATTTTTTTGTATGATTATATGTTACATTTTCAATGTGTTTGAGACGTGCATTTGCATGAATTTGAGACAATATGATTACTTGGTATAACTATTTGCATACATAGTAGGTTGGGATGCATTAGCAGTGTGTTGTATGTCTATTGGTGAGGTGGAGTATAGATGCCTATGGGTACATTAGTGGTTTTGTATTGGGAATGTAGAGTGTGACACTTGAATCACGAGTAGTGAGGTGATTAAATGTCTAGAATCATTTATCTGTGAAGAGACCCTGATCAGATGGAATGTAAGAGGCACTTTTATCACTTCTGTTAGGTGGAGACCCATTATACACATAGAATAGGAAAAGTGATGTGGTGATAGAGGATTAACCCATGGACTTAGGATCTGTTGTGGCTTACCAGTTAGACATGAGTTAAGTGATCAGTCTAGTAAGCATGGTAGATGATGAGGAGAGATATGTGTTCTCGAGGTGTGAGCAACACAAAATGTGATAGGATAAGTGTGGTGAAATCTTTTCGTGGGGGTCATTTATGCATTTGTTGCATGTGTTGGCCATTTGTTAATTAACTTGGTGTTAATCTGTTCTTCCATGTGAACGTGATTTTTTGAAAAGATCTGTGTGTTATCCTAAATTATATCATCATTGCATTATTACTTGCTCTTGGTTGATTATTATAAATATTTGCTTCTGCTTGGGTATTCTTGACTTTAGCCCTGGTGAGTACATGGAGTAAGTATGGTATGTGTTTCGGGTCCGAAACATGACCTAAGGTCTGTGATTTCAATTTTATTGGTTATTTTGATTATGCAATAAATAACTGTGTTTTGATTGTTTGCAGGTTTATTGGGCATCTAGATGGAGATTTGTTGGGTTTTGATACCCAATAAATTCGGGCTATGATGTTAACATGAGAATATATATTTCATAGGCCCTAGCTCGATGAATGAAATAAGTACCAACATCCAAATCCACAGGCTCTACCCGACCTTTTTCTATCTCTCTTAGATAACTTTGAATCTTGTCCTATTTAGCTTTGTTATTGATCCAATTAAAAAGCATAAACTAACCCTATTTATATGGATATAACCCTAGCCACTTT
The DNA here is from genome assembly GCF_002742605.1 of Olea europaea var. sylvestris. Taxonomy (NCBI): domain Eukaryota; kingdom Viridiplantae; phylum Streptophyta; class Magnoliopsida; order Lamiales; family Oleaceae; genus Olea; species Olea europaea. Next base: position 11,162 of record NW_019263218.1, read on the forward strand.
CTAGTGTGATTTGTGAGAAAAATAAGAAGAAAAGCGTGGCCCCTTTGAAGAGAACAAACAGGTTAACTTTGTGTGTGAAAAACTGGTGATTAACTTTGTGTTTTCTTCTTACCTTTGTGGCTACAAATCATCATAGTTATCTTGTCCTTTGTGGATGAGATTGAAAAGTAATCGAAGTGAATATATGGGTTGTGGATTGGAACCAATTGGAATGGTTGTTTAGTAGAAAAAGGTAACGTTGGACTGAGTTTGAAAAAACACCGTTTTGACGATCCTTTGAGCAAGCTTTCGCAACATGCATACTTGCAAAAAAGTGGGAGTTACTACATTATGAGCTAGATATGAAGTGTGAGCCTCAATTTTAAGTATTCAGACTTGTTGAGTTATATTGACAATCGACATAGAGTAAAATGCTGGAGACTTACATTATGATGATTATATTGGTTCGTCTTGTATTTACATTACATGTTTTACAGTGAGTATTGATCAAGTATTTTAATGAAGCATGTCGATACGATACTTCACAACAAAATTGAGGGTGACTTTATTATTGATTATATGATACTTTTAATTGGGAAAAAAATGTTGAGAAAATAGATCTAGATTTTATTGTTGATTAATATTATGTTTTAAATCCTTGTCGGGAATTAATTAAGTAAATAATGTCCTTTAGACTTTAGACTTTATACATAATTTTGTTTTTACATTGACTTTCTTAAATTTCAATCCTGCTTAACGAAAATTCTAAATCTGCACCTGAGCTTATTCACTTTCAAGAAGATGTTCGGCATGGGAATGTTGTACTTGTGACTATTACTTTCTTGAGCGACGACAATCCTGGTGCCATTACCATTGCTAATACTGTTTTTTGATCAAATCCATTGATTAATGATGGTTTGCTTACAAAGGCCTTGCAGGTTGACAACTCTTTCATCCATCATGTCAAATCACCATACTAAGGGTTTCTATTTCTTTAAATGAGATCTGTTATTGAAACATTTCATTAATTAATTAAAGATGGCTATATTAATTATTTAATAATATAATTCTCGCTCCTATTTTCTTATCAAGTATCTTGAAATCGAGCTCCCTTTAGTACTCAAAGTCAAGGTGATCATAAACGCACTTGAACGCCTTTGTTCTAAAGACATGTAAGGTATACCCCTTCTTAACTTGAAATTAAGTAGAAATGTGCCATTGTGAATTTGAAAATATCTCTTCAAACTTCCTAGCATTGATGCATGCTAATCAAGTATGAATTAAGCTCCTTGTACAGATAAATATACAAAAATCATTATAGATATACAAGTGGCAACACTACATTGTTTGGTTGAACTGTATTTTTTATCCAACATCTAATTAAGCCCCCATTTGGCCGCCATTTTGTAGAAATGAAAATGTGTGAAATAGTATTTTTTTTTTTTTTGAAAAACATGTGGTTGAAAAAAAAAGAATTTTTTTTTGTAATATTATTTTATAGAATATTGTGTAGTTGAAAATAAGATAGAAAAATAAAATGTAATAGAATTGAAATTAATGGGGGCGAAATGGGGGCTAAATCTTGACAGATAGCAATCTGTCAAGAAACTGTCAACCATTTTTGTACATGTAGTATGATTGTTAAGCATATTGAGAGCATATATTTATATTGGAATGCTTGAAACTGAATGAATGAGGCACGGACTAACTAGCCTGACACTTTGGGTTGAAATCAAAACTACCAATTTTCACACTCGTACAAGAACAACTCGGTAGTCTGTCTGAATTATGTATGAGAATACCAAGTCTAACACGACTCAAATTAAATCATATTTGTCAAGATCATTACAAATTAAATCAGTACTATAACGGCTATGTCCAACATTAGGGTTTAAAGCTGCTGGAGATGAGCCCTTGTTTTGTAGAGCTTAAAATCTTGGTAAAAATATAAGTCAAAATTAATAATTAATTTTTAACCATAAATTTCATGAAACCCGCAATGATTTAGGATACAATCAAACAATTATAAGAGAAGGGAAAGGGAAAGGGAAAGGGGCAGAAAAGAAGAGAAATAAGAGGAAAAAGAAAGGAATAGGACGAGATGGGGAGAGAGAGAGGGGATAAGAATAAATGGACAGAAGTATAATTTAAGATAGAGAAAATATATTTTTTATTTTCATTATTGACATTGTACGACCTACATTGTGTCCTTGTTTGATAATCATTATTTGGAGAAAGAAATATTTTGAACCGTAATTTTTAGGATAATGTATGATTAAAAAATAGGTAAAAATTTTGAGTTTACGCGAAGAATATTTTATTGTGTGAATATACGGTTGATAATAAGTATAGAAAAATTAGTTTTCAAATCATGGTTGTCAAACAGGAGCTGTATAAGACCCTTTATATAAGGTTTCAAATGTCATATTCTAGGTAGGAAACATCTAATGAAATCTATTAAATCAAATCATAATTATATTTTCTAAAATAAATATCAAAATTTTGAAACAAAAGGAAAGTGCATAAATATGACCTTTGCTGAACCAAATGTACAGCCTGGTCCTTTTTACCCTTTTTAGACTTCCAGAAAGGGTAAAAATGCTTGTACTGTAATGTGGCAAAAGTAAGAAACATAGTCAGGTAAAAGAGGAGACAGCATGCATGGTTATAGTACATCCCATATGGAGCTCTGAGGACCAAAACATCAATTCACATAAATATTTCAAAGACATACTAATGGGAAAAATTTTAATTCAAATAATCAAACTATTGCTTATGGAAGGAGAACAAAGTGGAGAAAGTTGGCCCATAAAAATAAAACTTGTCACTTCCTCACCATGTTAGATTCTAATTTCTAACCGATGGTACTAAAACCATAACAATCTTGACGAATATTCATGTTCGACAAGAAGGAAAATAAATATAACACTCTGGCCTTCAAGTCAAGTGTCGACTACCAAACTGACACAAATCCCTCTCTTAAATCAGTGACATTGCAAAGATAGCTTTGTAACATAAAAAAGTCTAATGAGAAATATGAAGATTTACGACAATTGATGCCCACTTTACCTACAAGCATAACTCTTGCCTCTATAAATTAAGGAAAGGCGACATGGGCCTTATTTAAGCAACGAACACTAGATGAACCCAATCACAAACTTCAGCTTAAAATTCTTGAGGTAATAATTGAAAGACGTTGCTAACAATGAAAAAAAACATATAGCCAACAAGGAGATTACAATGGAAGAAGATTAACCAGTGGGCAGATAAGAGGGAATTTATAATGAAATAATAAAAGCAAAACTCAAACTGATATTTTACTTCATGTGGTGAATGGCTCATAAAATCAGGACCATACACCAATAATCTGTTTTCTAAAGAGAACACTAAAAGACTCCGCGAGAAAGAAAAGAAAGCGACTTTATAACAACTACTTCACTATTAATCACTCAAAAGTTTCCCAACCTACTATTTATCAATTATTAAGTCTTATTTTCATTAAGGATAGTTTCAAGAATTAAGATAAATAGTCATCCTTCCATTCATCGCAGGTCGATACAGAAAACTTAAAGAAGACAACTAAATGAAGCATCCATAACTCATGAATTGTATATATTAGAAACAAAACCTCAAGTTGAGAGGCCAAACGAATGAGGAGCATTCAGTAACTCTAAAGTTTTTATAGCACTTCACAAGAAGCAAAGTTCAGAGGATTCTACAAGCAAAATTGTCTAACTAGATTGATCAGTAAAATACTTTATCATAGGCAGCTTTATGAGTCATTGTAGTGGTGTTTTGCTGGATTTTAACAGCAGGCACCATAATAAGGCAATCACAAGTGCAAGTATTCGACCTCCAGTAAGTCCAATGAGAACAATCAGACAGAGACATCTCGAATCCTGTCGGGTTTTTGTTTGTACCTTTTCTACTCTTGGAATTATTTTGCTGTTGGCCTCCAATAATAATTTATTGGAAGCATATTTTGGCATCAACAAAATCTTTCCGTCCATCCCTTCCACTTGATAGTGATGACGATTTGAAATCAGTTTCTCGTTTGATTTCATCCTTAAATTCATATGTGAAGTTCCTTAAATTCATATGTGTCTTGTTCTTCACATATGGCAATGCTATCTTCTCTGATTATACTAACTTTATAACTTTCAAAGTTACATTCTTTTCTTCTAAGTAATTTCTTTGAAACAAATTTCTTAATCTTCGTCTTCATCTTAGCTCTATGCAACTTCTGCTCTTTCAATTCCAGCCTTTCACTTATAGACTCCTCCATTAGCAGTTTCTTCATTATTTAAGTTCTAAATCACTCTTTATGTGAATTCACATATTTTTAAATAGTTGTATCAAAAATCACAACGGAATTGCCTCTACGTGCCCAATGTTAGAGACTTAAGGAAGGAGATCTTAAGGGAGTGCCATGCGGCTGGTAACTGTTGTCGATTTTATCCCGCAAGTGGACGGATCGTAACAAGCAGTAAAGTGGATCTTTTGAGTCTGGATTATCGTTCTCACGAGAACTATACTTTAATACTCAGTTTATTGTTCCTAACTTATATTTAATGAAAATAAATAAATAAAAAATGATTGAATGTGATTTTTAAATCTAACTTCTAGAAATTAAGTGAATGCAACATAAAATTAGTGAGAATTCAATTAATAAATGGGGATTACGGCGGAACAACTTCACCTATTGGTCACATTTACTTCTAAAATTGAGATTCATAAAATTAAAGTAGTGTTCGGTCGAATTCTTCTATTGAATTCAATTTACCCCTTTCGAGTTCTCGTTGAGCCTATTTAATTAGTTCAATTCCATATCTCTATACAAATTAAATTTAATTAAACGAAATAACAGTTCTAAGAATTCCTATATGACCGCAGTAATTAATATAGGTATCTCTACACGTTATATTAATTTACCGAATTTTAATATGTTATCTAAACAATAATCGTATCTCTACGTAATTGTTGTTCACAAAAACATTGAATAATTGGCCAGAAAATTCAAAGCATTAAAAACATAATTAAAATCGACACATAAAATATAAAAGAACAATAATCTCAAATAAAAGAAATAAAGGTCCCAAGTAGATTACATTGTTCGCCCTAAAATTTAATTTAACTACGCATATTAATGAGAGAAAAACAATAATTTATGGAAGACATCACCGGATTAATTGACGGAACGTCAATAATTTGTAAAATTGAATATGTCGTGTTCCCTCTCTCTCCTTAAGTTTTCTGTGCGTGTAAATTTAATGACAGAAGACAAAATCCCAACAGCCCTCCAATTAATTTTGTTGCTCTAATTTTCGTGCGTGTCTCTGAAAATTCAGCCTCAATTATGTATGAAAAATATAAAAATTGGTTGCCGTGTGTTCTTCTCCAAATTCTGGCAGCCTCCAGTATATATAAAAATATATTCCCCCCCCGCCCCCTCTCTCTCTCTCTCTCTCTGTACGAGTATATCTCATAATAAAATTCTAATAGCCACCAACTTTGACTAAAAATGACTCTCTTTGTGCCAACCCTTCTGCAGCCCTTTATTTCACTTAAAGAAGGAATTTAATTCATGCATGCATGTAAATGTCCAATCAACCACCAATTCAAGCCATTATTGCTTAAATTATTCTTCAAGTCCTTCATCTTTCAAGATAATGAAATTCAATCATTGAGCCATTTTATTCTTGCAACACATGTCTTATTTGATTCAATTCAAGTCATTCACCTTCTAAAATATTCAATTTGACCTCCAAACATTTCAATCTTCGATTCATGGTTCGGATCAACTATTGAATTATTACAACTTGGTCCCCAACTTTTGCATTTCACCCTTTTTTGCTTCATTCCTTCAATTCCTTTTCCTTAATAAAATTTCACCTATTAAACGTAAAAGACAAAAATTTAGAATATAATTTGTCAAAAGAGCCATCAAATATCGTTATTTAAGGTAACGAAAAAGTGTATTAAATACACTTATCAGTAACCAATGGAGGACACAGGCCCTTATAGCACGAGGTGACTACTGGCCATCGAAATGTTTGTTTATTTTTGATCAAATTAAAATTAGGAATACTTGAACCAATTGTTAAATGGTGGTCCTCGTGGGAATGATATCCGGACTCTTAGGTCCATTTTATTACTTGTTACGATCCGTACACTTGCGGGATATAAAATAGACATCAAGTTTTTGGTGTCGTTGCCGGAGACTATTTTTATTTAATATTGATTTTAATTATTTTTTGCTTTTGTTTGATAATTTTTTTTTTTTCATTTCTTTGCTCCATTGACCGGGAATAAAAAGAAGCAAGAGATCAAAAAAAATTCACAATGATTGATCCCAACTTAAGTGAAGGGGACATGCTTTTTGGAGAATTCTTCCCTAGACAAAAATTTAAAAAGTGGGGATACAATCAATATATTGAATTTGATAAGGATGACTTCCCAACAAGACTAAATATCAAATCTATTGTTTATGGGGA
>NW_019263219.1:0-17616 GCF_002742605.1 Olea europaea var. sylvestris
TTCTTCGTACGCCGACAATCCAAGCGTTCCAAATATGCAACTGCTCATCCTTTTGAAAAATGGCCAAAATCCCTCATACGTCATGACGAAGAGGTGAGTTCAATTCAAAATGGTCGCTACATTTCCAAAAAGTACTTATGGGCCCAAAACGGAAACCGGGTGCAAAAGTTACGCTCAATTCTTCGTCTGCCGACTCTCCAAGCATTCAAAATATGCAACTGCTCATTCTTTAGAAAAATCGCCAAAAATCCCTCGTACGTCACGACGAAGTGGTGAGTTCAATCCAAAACGGTCGCTACATTTCCAAAAAGTACTTCTGGGCCCAAAACGGACACCGTGTGCAAAAGTTACGCTCAATTCTTCGAACGTCGACAATCCAAGCGTTCCAAATATGCAAGCGCTCATTCTTTCGAAAAATGTCTGAAATCCCTCATACGTCACGACGAAGTGGTGAGTTCAATCCAAAACGGTCACTACATTTCCAAAAAGTTCTTATGGGCCTAAAAGGGACACCGCGTGCAAAAGTTGCGCTCAATTCTTCGTCCGCCGACTCCGCAAGCATTCTAAATATGCAAGTGCTCATTCTTTAGAAAAATCACCGAAATCCCCTCGTACTTCACGACGAAGTGGTGAGTTCAATCCAAAACGGTCGCTACATTTCAAAAAAGTACTTATGGGCCCAAAATGGACACCGTGTGCAAAAGTTACGCTCAATTCTTCGTACGCCGACAATCCAAGCGTTCCAAATATGCAAGTGCTCATTCTTTCATAAAATGGCTGAAATCCCTTATACGTCACGATGAAGTGGTGAGTTCAATCCAAAACGGTCGCTACATTTCCAAAAAGTACTTATGGGCCCAAAACGGACACCGGGTGCAAAAGTTGCGTTCAATTCTTCGCACGCCGACAATCCAAGCATTCTAAAAATGCAAGTGCTCATTCTTTTGTAAAATGGCCGAAATCCCTCATACGTCACGAAGAAGTGGTGAGTTCAATCAAAAACGGTCGTTACATTTCCAAAATGTACTTATGGGCCCAAAATGGACACGTGTGCAAAAATTACGATCAATTCTTCGTACGCCGATAATCCAAGCGTTCCAAATATGCAAGTGCTCATTCTTTCGAAAAATGGCCAAAATCCCTCGTACATCACAAAGAAGTGGTGAGTTCAATCAAAAACGGTCGCAACATTTCCAAAAAGTACTTATGGGCCCAAAATGGACACGTGTACAAAAATTACACTCAACTCTTCGTACGCCGACAATCCAAGCGTTCCAAATATGCAACTGCTCATCCTTTTGAAAAATGGCCAAAATCCCTCATACGTCACGACGAAGAGGTAAGTTCAATTCAAAATGGTCGCTACATTTCCAAAAAGTACTTATGGGCCCAAAACGGACACCGGGTGCAAAAGTTACGCTCAATTCTTCGTCCGCCGACTCTCCAAGCATTCAAAATATGCAACTGCTCATTCTTTAGAAAAATCGTCAAAAATCCCTCGTACGTCACGACGAAGTGGTGAGTTCAATCCAAAACGGTCGCTACATTTCCAAAAAGTACTTATGGGCCCAAAACGGACACCGTGTGCAAAAGTTACGCTCAATTCTTCGTACGTCGACAATCAAACCGTTCCAAATATGCAAGCGCTCATTCTTTCGAAAAATGGCCTAAATCCCTCATACGTCACAACGAAGTGGTGAGTTCAATCCAAAACGGTCACTACATTTCCAAAAAGTTCTTATGGGCCTAAAAGGGACACCACGTGCAAAAGTTGCGCTCAATTCTTCGTCCGCCGACTCTCCAAGCATTCTAAATATGCAAGTGCTAATTCTTTTGAAAAATCGCCAAAATCCCTCGTACGTCACGATGAAGTTGTGTGTTCAATCCAAATCGATCGCTACATTTCCAAAAAGCAATTAAGGGCCCAAAATGGGCACGTGTGCAAAAATTACGCTCAATTCTTCGTACGCCGACAGTCCAAGCGTTCCAAACATGCAACTGCTCATTCTTTTGAAAAATGGCCAAAATCCCTCATACGTCACGATGAAGAGGTGAGTTCAATCCAAAACGGTCGCTACATTTCCAAAAAGTACTTATGGGCCCAAAACGGACACCGTGTGCAAAAGTTACGCTCAACTCATCGTCCGCCGACTCTGCAAGCATTCTAAATATGAAAGTGCTCATTCTTTAGAAAAATCGCCAAAAATCCCTCGTGCGTCACGACGAAGTGGTGAGTTCAATCCAAAACGGTCGCAACATTTCCAAAAAGTACTTATGGGCCCAAAACGAACACCGTGTGCAAAAGTTACGCTCAATTCTTCGTCCGCCGACTCTGCAAGCATTCTAAATATGCAAGTGCTCATTCTTTAGAAAAATCGCCAAAAGCCCCTCGTACTTCACGACGAAGTGGTGAGTTCAATCCAAAACGGTCGCTACATTTCAAAAAAGTACCTATGGGCCCAAAACGGACACCGTGTGCAAAAGTTACGCTCAATTCTTCGTACGCCGACAATCCAAGCGTTCCAAATATGCAAGTTCTCATTCTTTCATAAAATGGTTGAAATCCCTTATACGTCACGATGAAGTGGTGAGTTCAATCCAAAACGGTCGCTACATTTCCAAAAAGTACTTATGGGCCCAAAACGGACACCGGCTGCAAAAGTTGCGCTCAATTCTTCGTACGCCGACAATCCAAGCATTCTAAATATGCAAGTGCTCATTCTTTCATATAATGGCCGAAATCCCTCATACGTCACGAAGAAGTGGTGAGTTCAATCAAAAACGGTCGCTACATTTTCAAAAAGTACTTATGGGCCCAAAATGGACACGTGTTCAAAAATTACGCTCAATTCTACGTACGCCGACAATCCAAGCGTTCCAAATATGCAACTGCTATCCTTTTGAAAAATGGCCAAAATCCCTCATACGTCACGACGAAGAGGTGACTTCAATCCAAAATGGTCGCTACATTTCCAAAAAGTACTTATGGGCCCAAAACGGACACCGTGTGCAAAAGTTACGCTCAATTCTTCGTACGCAGACAGTCCAAGCGTTCCAGATATGCAACTGCTCATTCTTTTGAAAAATGGCAGAAATCCCTCAAATGTCACGACGAAGAGGTTGGCTCAATCCAAAACGGTCGCTACATTTCCAAAAAGTACTTATGGGCACAAAACGAACACCGTGTGCAAAAGTTACGCCCAATTCTTCGTCCGCCGACTCTCCGAGCGTTCTAAATATGCAAGTGCTCATTCTTTCGAAAAATGGCCAAAATCCCTCGTACATCACGATGAAGCTGTGTGTTCAATCCAAAATGGTCGCAACATTTCCACAAAGTACTTATGGGCCCAAAACGGACACCGTGTGCAAAACTTACGCTCAATTTTTCATACGCCGACAATCCATGCGATCCAAATATGCAAGTGCTCATTCTTTTGAAAAATGGCCGAAATCCCTCATACGTCACGACGAAGTGGTGAGTTCAATCCAAACCGGTCGCTACATTTCCAAAAAGTACTTATGGGCCCAAAACGGACACCGTGTACAAAACTTACGCTCAATTTTTCATACGCCGACAATCCATGCGATCCAAATATGCAAGTGCTCATTCTTTTGAAAAATGGTCGAAATCCCTCATACGTCACGACGAAGTGGTGAGTTCAATCCAAAACGGTCGCTACATTTCCAAAAAGTACTTATGGGCTCAAAACGGACACCGTGTGCAAAACTTACGCTCAATTCTTCGTACGCCGACAATCCAAGCGTTCCAAATATGTAAGTGCTCATTCTTTCGTAAAATGTCTGAAATCCCTCATACGTCACGACGAAGTGGTGACTTCAATCCAAAACGGTCGCTTCATGTCCAAAAAGTACTTATGGGCCCAAAACGGACACCGTGTGCAAAAGTTACGCTCAATTCTTCGTACGCCGACAATCCAAACGATCCAAATATGCAAGTGCTCATTCTTTTGCAAAATGGCCGAAATCCCTCAAACGTCACGATGAAGGGGTGAGTTCAATCCAAAACGGTCGCTACATTTCCAAAAGTACTTATGTGCCCAAAACGGACACCGGGTGCAAAAGTTACGCTCAATTCTTCGTCCGCCGACTCTCCAAGCATTCTAAATATGAAATTGCTCATTCTTTAGAAAAATTGACAAAATCCCTCGTACGTCACGACGAAGTGGTGAGTTCAATCCAAAACGGTCGCTACATTTTCAAAAAGTTCTTATGGGCCCAAAACGGACACCGTGTGCAACAGTTACGCTCAATTCTTCGTCCGTCGACTCTCCAAGCGTTCTAAATATACAAGCGCTCATTCTTTCGAAAAATGGCCAAAATCCCTCGTACGTCACGATGACGTGGTGAGTTCAATCCAAAACGGTCGCTACATTTCCAAAAAGTACTTATGGGCCCAAAACGGACACCGTGTGCAAAAGTTACGCTCAATTCTTCGTATGCCGACAATCCATGCGTTCTAAATATGCAAGTACTCATTCGTTCGAAAAATGGCTAAAATCCCTCATAGGTTACGACGAAGCGGTGAGTTCAATCCAAAACGGTCGCTACATTTCAAAAAAGTTGATATGGGCCCAAAACGGACACCGCGTGCAAAAGTTACGCTCAATTCTTCGTACGCCGACAATCCAAGCCTTCCAAATATGCAAGTGCTCATTCTTTCGAAAAATGGCCGAAATTCCTCATACGTCATGACAAAGTGGTGAGTTCAATCCAAAACGGTCGCTTCATTTCCAAAAAGTACTTATGGGCCTAAAACGGACACCGCGTGCAAAAGTTGCGCTCAATTCTTCGTCCACCGACTCTCCAAGCATTCTAAATATGGAAGTGCTAATTCGTTTGAAAAATCGCCAAAATCCCACGTACGTCATGATGAAGTTGTGTGTTCAATCCAAAAAGTACTTAAGCGTCCAAAATGGACACGTGTGCAAAAATTACGCTCAATTCTTCGTACGCCGACGATCCAAGCGTTCCAAATATGCGACTGCTCATTCTTTTGAAAAATGGCCGAAATCCCTCATACGTCACTACGAAGTGGTGAGTTCAATCCAAAACGGTCGCTACAATTCCAAAAGTACTTATGGGACCAAAACGGACACCGTGTGCAAAAGTTACGCTCAATTCTTCGTCGGTCGATTCTCCAAGCATTCTAAATATGTAGGTGCTCATTCTTTAGAAAAATCACCAAAAATCCCTCGTACATCATGACAAAGTGGTGAGGTCAATCTAAAACGGTCGCTACATTTCCAAAAACTACTTATGGGCCTAAAACGAACACGTGTGCAAAAGTTACGCTCAATTCTTCGTACGCCGACAATCCAAGCGTTCCAAATATGCAAGTGCTCATTCTTTCTTAAGATGGCTGAAATCCCTCATACGTCACGATGAAGTGGTGAGTTCAATCCAAAACGGTCGCTACATTTCCAAAAAGTACTTATGGGCCCAAAATGGACACCGTGTGCAAAAGTTACGCTCAATTCTTCGTACGCCGACAATCCAAGCGTTCCAAATATGCAAGTGCTCATTCTTTCTTAAGATGGCTGAAATCCCTCATACGTCACGATGAAGTGGTGAGTTCAATCCAAAACGGTCACTACATTTCCAAAAAGTTCTTATGGGCCTAAAACGGACACCGCGTGCAAAAGTTGCGCTCAATTCTTCGTCCGCTGACTCTCCAAGCATTCTAAATATGCAAGTGCTAATTCTTTTGAAAATTGCCAAAATCCCTCGTACGTCACGATGAAGTTTTGTGTTCAATCCAAAACGATCGCTACATTTCCAAAAAGTACTTAAGGGCCCAAAATGGGCACATGTGCAAAAATTACGCTCAATTCTTCGTACGCCGACAGTCCAAGCGTTCCAAATATGCAACTGCTCATTCTTCTGAAAAATGGTCAAAATCCCTCATACGTCATGATGAAGAGGTGAGTTCAATCCAAAACGGTCGCTACATTTCCAAAAAGTACTTATGGGCCAAAAACGGACACCGTGTGCAAAAGTTACGGTCAATTCTTCGTACGTCGACTCTCCAAGCGTTCCAAATATAAAAGTGCTCATTCTTTCTAAAAATGGCCAAAATCCCTCGTACGTCACGAGGAAGTGGTGAGTTCAATCCAAAACGGACGCAACATTTTCAAAAAGTACTTATGGGCCCAAAATGGACACCGTGTGCAAAAGTTACGCTCAATTCTTCGTCCGCCGACTCTGCAAGCATTCTAAATATGCAAGTGCTCATTCTTTAGAAAAATAGCAAAAAATCCCTCGTACGTCACGACGAAGTGGTGAGTTCAATCCAAAACGGTCGCTACATTTTCAAAAAGTACTTATGGGCCCAAAACGAACACCGTGTGCAAAAGTTACGGTCAATTCTTCGTACGTCGACAATCCAAGCGTTTCAAATATGCAAGTGCTCATTCTTTCATAAAATGGCTGAAATCCCTTATACGTCACGATGAAGTGATGTGTTCAATCCAAAACGGTCGCTACATTTCCAAAAAGTACTTATGGGCCCAAAACGGACACCGGGTGCAAAAGTTGCGCTCAATTCTTCGTACGCCGACAATCCAAGCGTTCCAAATATGCAAGTGCTCATTCTTTCGTAAAATGGCCGAAATCCCTCATACGTCACGAAGAAGTGGTGAGTTCAATCCAAAACCAAAGAAATCCTCTCTTTTCTCAAAGTCAAAGTGGTCGCTACATTTCCAAAAATTACTAATGGGGCCAAAATGGACACGTGTGCAAAAATTACGCTCAATTCTTCGTACGCCGACAATCCAAGCATTACAAATATGCAAATGCTCATCCATTTGAAGAATGGCCGAAACCCCTCATACGTCACGACGAAGAGGTGAGTTCAATCCAAAATGGTTGCTACATTTCCAAAAAGTACTTATCCCCAAAACGGACACCTTGTGCAAAAGTTACGCTCAATTCTTCGTTCGCCGACTCTCCAAGCATTCTAAATATGCAAGTGCTCATTCTTTAGAAAAATTGCCAAAAATCCCTCGTACGTCACGATGAAGTGGTGAGTTCAATCCAAAACGGTCGCTACATTTCCAAAAAGTACTTATCCCCAAAACGGACACCTTGTGCAAAAGTTACGCTCAATTCTTCGTTCGCCGCCTCTCCAAGCATTCTAAATATGCAAGTGCTCATTCTTTAGAAAAATTGCCAAAAATCCCTCGTACGTCACGATGAAGTGGTGAGTTCAATCCAAAACGGTCACTACATTTCCAAAAAGTTCTTATAGGCCCAAAACGGACACCGTGTGCAAAAGTTACGCTCAATTCTTCGTTCGCCGCCTCTCCAAGCATTCTAAATATGCAAGTGCTCATTCTTTAGAAAAATTGCCAAAAATCCCTCGTACGTCACGATGAAGTGGTGAGTTCAATCCAAAACGGTCACTACATTTCCAAAAAGTTCTTATGGGCCTAAAAGGGACACCGCGTGCAAAAGTTGCGCTCAATTCTTGGTCCGCCGACTCTCCAAGCATTCTAAATATGCAAGTGCTAATTCTTTTGAAAAATCGCCAAAATCCCTCATACATCACGATGAAGTTGTGTGTTCAATCCAAAACGATCGCTACATTTCCAAAAAGCAATTAAGGGCCCAAAATGGGCACATGTGCAAAAATTACGCTCAATTCTTCGTACGCCGATAGTCCAAGCGTTCCAAATATGCAACTGCACGTTCTTTTGAAAAATGGTCGAAATCCCTCATACGTCACGATGAAGAGGTGAGTTCAATCCAAAACGGTCGCTACATTTCCAAAAAGTACTTATGGGCCCAAAATGGACACCGGGTGCAAAAGTTACGCTCAATTCTTCGTCCGCCGACTCTGCAAGCATTCTAAATATGCAAGTGCTCATTCTTTCGTAAAATGGCCGAAATCCCTCATACGTCACGACGAAGTGGTGAGTTCAATCCAAAATGGTCGCTACATTTCCAAAAAGTACTTATGGGCCCAAAATGGACACCGTGTGCAAAAGTTACGCTCAATTCTTCGTACGCCGACAATCCAAGCGTTTCAAATATCCAAGTGCTCATTCTTTCATAAAATGGCTGAAATCCCTTATACGTCACGATGAAGTGGTGAGTTGAATCCAAAACGGTCGCTACATTTCCAAAAGGTACTTATGGGCCCAAAACGGACACCGGGTGCAAAAGTTGCGCTCAATTCTTCGTACGCCGACAATCCAAGCGTTCCAAATATGCAAGTGCTCATTCTTTCGTAAAATGGCCGAAATCCCTCATACGTCACGAAGAAGTGGTGAGTTCAATCCAAAACGGTCGCTACATTTCCAAAAAGTACTTATGGGCCCAAAATAGACACGTGTGCAAAAATTACGCTCAATTCTTCGTACGTCGACAATCCAAGCATTACAAATATGCAAATGCTCATCCATTTGAAGAATTGCCGACATCGCTCATACGTCACGACGAAGAGGTGAGTTCAATCCAAAACGGTCGCTACATTTCCAAAAAGTACTTATGCCCAAAACGGACACCGTGTGCAAAAGTTACGCTCAATTCTTCGTTCGCTGACTCTCCAAGCATTCTAAATATGCAAGTGCTCATTCTTTAGAAAAAATGCCAAAAATCCCTCGTACGTCACGATGAAGTGGTGAGTTCAATTCAAAACGGTCACTACATTTCCAAAAAGTACTTATGGGCCCAAAACGGACACATGTGCAAAAGTTACGCTCAATTCTTCGTACGCCGACTCTCCAAGCGTTCCAAATATGCAAGTGCTCATTCTTTCAAAAAATAGCCGAAATCCCTCATACGTCACGACGAAGTGGTGAGTTCAATCCAAAAGGGTCGCTACATTTCGAAAAAGTACTTATGGGCCCAAAACGGACACCGTGTGCAAAAGTTACGTTCAATTCTTCGTACGCCGACAGTCCAAGCGTTCCAAATATGCAAGTGCTCATTCTTTCAAAAAATAGCCGAAATCCCTCATACGTCACGACGAAGTGGTGAGTTCAATCCAAAAGGGTCGCTACATTTCGAAAAAGTACTTATGGGCCCAAAACGGACACCGTGTGCAAAAGTTACACTCAATTCTTCGTCCGTCGACTCTCCAAGCATTCTAAATATGCAAGTGCTAATTCTTTTGAAAAATCGCCAAAATCCCTCATACGTTACGATGAAGTTGTGTGTTCAATCCAAAACGATCGCTACATTTCAAAAAAGTACTTAAGGGGCCAAAATGGACACGTGTGCAAAAATTACACTCAATTCTTCGTACGCCGATAGTCCAAGCGTTCCAAATATGCAACTGCTCATTCTTTTGAAAATTGGCCGAAATCCCTTATACGTCACGACCAAGAGGTGAGTTCAATCCAAAACGGTCGCTACATTTTCAAAACGTACTAATGGGCCCAAAACGAACACCGTGTGCAAAAATTACGCTCAATTCTTCGTCCGCCGACTCTCCAAGCATTCCTAATATGCAAGTGCTTATTCTTTCGAAAAATGGCCGAAATCCCTCATACGTCACGACGAAGTGGTGAGTTCAATCCAAAACGGTCGCTACATTTCCAAATCCCTCATACGTCACGACGAAGTGGTGAGTTCAATCCAAAACGGTCGCTACATTTTCAAAACGTACTAATGGGCCCAAAACGAACACCGTGTGCAAAAATTACGCTCAATTCTTCGTCCGCCGACTCTCCAAGCATTCTAAATATGCAAGTGCTCATTCTTGGGAAAAATCGCCAAAAATCCCTCGTACGTCACGACGAAGTGGTGAGTTCAATCCAAAACGGTTGCTACATTTCCAAAAAGTACTTATGAGCCCAAAACGGACACGTGTGCAAAAGTTACGCTCAATTCTTCGTCCGTCGACAATCCAAGCGTTCCAAATATGTAAGTGCTCATTCTTTCGTAAAATGGCTGAAATCCCTCATACGTCACGATGAAGTGGTGAGTTCAATCCAAAACGGTCGCTACATTTCCAAAAAGTACTTATGGGCCCAAAACGGACACGTGTGTGAAAGTTACGCTCAATTCTTCGTACGCCGACAATCCAAGCGTTCCAAATATGCAAGTGCTCATTCTTTTGTAAAATGGCTGAAATCCCTCATACGTCACGACGAAGCAGTGAGTTCAATCCAAAACAGTCACTAAATTTCCAAAAAGTACTTATGGGCCCAAAACGGACACCGTGTGCAAAAGTTACACTCAATTCTTCGTACGCCGACAATCCAAGCGTTCCAAATATGCAAGTGCTCAATCTTTCGAAAAATGGCCGAAATCCCTCATACGTCACGACGAAGTGGTGAGTTCAATAAAAAACGGTCACTACATTTTCAAAAAGTTCTTATGGGCCTAAAAGGGACACCGCGTGCAAAAGTTGCGCTCAAATCTTCGTCCGCCGACTCTCCAAGCATTCTAAATATGCAAGTACGAATTCTTTTGAAAAATCGCCAAAATCCCTCGTACGTCACGATGAAGTTGTGTGTTCAATCCAAAACGATCGCTACATTTCCAAAAAGTACTTAAGGGGCCAAAATGGACAAGTGTGCAAAAATTACGCTCAATTCTTCGTACGCCGACAGTCCAAGTTTTCCAAATATGCAACTGCTCATTCTTTTGAAAAATGGCCGAAATCCCTCAAACGTCACTACGAAGAGGTGAGTTCAATCTGAAACGGTCGCTACATTTCCAAAAAGTACTTATGGGCCCAAAACGGACACCGTGTGCAAAAATTACGCTCAATTCTTCGTCCGCCGACTCTACAAGCATTCTAAATATGTAAGTGCTCATTCTTTAGAAAAATCGCCAAAATTCCCTCGTACGTCACGACGAAGTGGTGAGTTCAATCCAAAATGGTCCCTACATTTCCAAAAAGTACTTACGGGCCCAAAACGGACACTTGTGCAAAAGTTACGCTCAATTCTTCGTACGCCGACAATCCAAGCGTTCCAAATATGCAAGTGGTCATTCTTTCGTAAAAAGGTTGAAATCCCTCATACGTCATGACGAAGTGGTGAGTTCAATCCAAAACGGTCGCTACATTTTCAAAAAGTATTTATGGGCCCAAAACGGACACAGTGTGCAAAAGTTACGCTCAATTCTTCGTACGCCAACAATCCAAGCGATCCAAATATGCAAGTACTCATTCTTTTGCAAAATTGAAAAAATCCCTCATACATCACGATGAAGGGGTGAGTTCAATCAAAAACGGTCGCTACATTTCAAAAAAGTACTTATGGGCCCAAAACGGACACCGGGTGCAAAAGTTACGCTCAATTCTTCGTCCGCCGACTCTCCAAGCATTCTAAATATGAAATTGCTCATTCTTTAGAAAAATTGCCAAAATCCCTCGTACGTTACGACGAAGTGGTGAGTTCAATCCAAAACGGTCGCTACATTTTCAAAAAGTTCTTATGGGCCCAAAACGGACACCGTGTGCAACAGTTACGCTCAATTCTTCGTATGTCGACTCTCCAAGCGTTCTAAATATACAAGCGCTCATTCTTTCAAAAAATGGCTAAAATCCCTCGTACGTCACGATGACGTGGTGAGTTCAATCCAAAACGGTCGCTACATTTCCAAAAAGTACTTATGGGCCCAAAATGGACACCGTGTGCAAAAGTTACGCTCAATTCTTCGTATGCCGACAATCCATGCGTTCTAAATATGCAAGTACTCATTCGTTCGAAAAATGGCTAAAATCCCTCATAGGTGACGACGAAGCGGTGAGTTCAATCCAAAACGGTCGCTACATTTCAAAAAAGTTGATATGGGCCCAAAACGGACACCGCGTGCAAAAGTTACGCTCAATTCTTCGTACGCCGACAATCCAAGCCTTCCAAATATGCAAGTGCTCATTCTTTCGAAAAATGGCCGAAATTCCTCATACGTCATGACAAAGTGGTGAGTTCAATCCAAAACGGTCACTATGCTTCCAAAAAGTTCTTATGGGCCTAAAACGGACACCGCACACAAAAGTTGCGCTCAATTCTTTGTCCCCCGACTCTCCAAGCATTCTAAATATGCAAGTGCTAATTCTTTTGAAAAAATTGCCAAAATCCCTCGTACGTCACGATGAACTTGTGTTTTCAATCCAAAACGGTCGCTACATTTCCAAAAAGAACATAAGGGCCCAAAATGGACACGTGTGCAAAAATTACGCTCAATTCTTCGTACGCCGACGATCCAAGCGTTCCAAATATGCAACTGCTCATTCTTTTGAAAAATGGCCGAAATCCCTCATACGTCACGACGAAGAGGTGAGTTCAATCCAAAACGGTCGCTACATTTCCAAAAAGTAATTATGGAACCAAAACGGACACCGTGTGCAAAAGTTACGCTCAATTCTTCGTCCGCCGACTCTCCAAGCATTCTAAATATGTAGGTGCTCATTCTTTAGAGAAATCGCCAAAAATCCCTCGTACATCACAACGAAGTGGTGAGTTCAATCCAAAATGGTCGCTACATTTCCAAAAAGTACTTATGGGCCCAAAACGGACACGTGTGCAAAAGTTACGCTCAATTCTTCGTAGGCCTGCAATCCAAGCGTTCCAAATATGCAAGTGCTCATTCTTTCGTAAAATGGCTAAAATCCCTCATACGTCATGACGAAGTGGTGAGTTCAATCCCAAACGGTCGCTACATTTCCAAAAAGTACTTATGGGCCCAAAATGGACACCGTGTGCAAAAGTTACGCTCAATTTTTCGTATGCCGACAATCCAAGCGTTCCAAATATGCAAGTGCTCATTCTTTCATAAAATGGATGAAATCCCTCATACGTCACGATGAAGGGGTGAGTTCAATCTAAAACGGTCGCTACATTTCCAAAAAGTACTTAAGGACCCAAAATGGACACGTGTGCAAAAATTACGCTCAATTCTTCATACGCCGACAGTCCAAGCGTTCCGAATATGCAACTGCGCATTCTTTTGAAAAATGGCCAAAATTCCTCATACGTAACGATGAAGAGGTGAGTTCAATCCAAAACGGTCGCTACATTTACAAAAAGTACTTATAGGCCCAAAACGGACAACGTGTGCAAAAGTTACGCTCAATTCTTCGTCTGCCGACTCTCCAAGCATTCTAAATATGCAAGTACTCATTCTTTAGAAAAATTTCCAAAAATCCCTCGTACTTGACGATGAAGTGGTGAGTTCAATCCAAAACGGTCGCTACATTTCCAAAAAGTACTTATGGGCCCAAAACGGACACCGGGTGCAAAAGATACGCTAAATTCTTCGTACGCCGACAATCCAAGCGTTCCAATTATGCAAGTGCTCATTCTTTCATAAAATGGCCAAAATCCCTCATACGTCACGATGAAGTGGTGAGTTCAATCCAAAACGGTCGCTACATTTCCAAAAAGTACTTATGGGCCCAAAACGGACACCGGGTGCAAAAGATACGCTAAATTCTTCGTACGCCGACAATCCAAGCGTTCCAAATATGCAAGTGCTCATTCTTTCGTTAAATGGTCAAAATCTCTCGTATGTCACGACGAAGTGGTGAGTTCAATCGAAAACGGTCGCTATGTTTCCAAAAAGTACTTATGGGCCCAAAACGGACACCGTGTGCAAAAGTTACGCTCAATTCTTCGTATACCGACAATCCAAGCGTTCCAAATATGCAAGTGCTCATTCTTTCAAAAAATGGCCAAAATCCCTCATACGTCACGATGAAGTGGTGAGTTCAATCCAAAACGGTCACTACATTTCCAAAAAGTTCTTATGGGCCTAAAACGGACACCGCGTGCAAAAGTTGCGCTCAATTCTTCGTCCGCCGTCTCTCCAAGCATTCTAAATATACAAGTGCTAATTCTTTTGAAAATTGCCAACATCCCTCGTACGTCACGATGAAGTTGTGTGTTCAATCCAAAACGATCGCTACATTTCCAAAAAGTACTTAAGGGCCCAAAATGGACACGTGTGCAAAAATTATGCTCAATTATTCGTACGTCGACAATCCAAGCGTTCCAAACATGCAACTGCTCATTCTTTTGAAAAATTTCCGAAATCCCTCATACGTCACGACGAAGAGGTGAGTTCAATCCAAAACGGTCGCTACATTTTCAAAATGTACTTATGGGACCAAAATGGACACCGTGTGCAAAAGTTACGCTCAATTCTCCGTCCGCCGACTCTCCGAGCATTCTAAATATGCAAGTGCTCATTCTTTAGAATAATCGCCAAAAATTCCTCGTACGTCACGAAGAAGTGGTGAGTTCAATCCAAAACGGTCGCTACATTTCCAAAAAGTACTTATGGGCCCAAAACGGACACGTGTGCAAAAGTTACGCTAAATTCTTCGAATGTCGACAATCCAAGCGTTCCAAATATGCAAGTGCTCATTCTTTCGTAAAATGATTGAAATCCCTCATACGTCACGACGAAGTGGTTAGTTCAATCCAAAACGGTCGCTTCATTTCCAAAAAGTACTTATGGGCCCAAACGGACACCGTGTGCAAAAGTTACGCTCAATTCTTCGTACGCCGACAATCCAAGCGTTCCAAATATGCAAGTGCTCATTCTTTTGGAAAATGGCCGAAATCCCTCATACATCACGACGAAGTGGTGAGTTCAGTCCAAAACGGTCACTACATTTCCAAAAAGTTCATATGGGCCTAAAACGGACACTGCGTGCAAAAGTTGCGCTCAATTCTTCGTCCGTCGACTCTCCAAGCATTCTAAATATGCAAGTGCTGATTCTTCTGAAAAATAGCCAAAATCCTTCGTACGTCACGATGAAGTTGTGTGTTCAATCCAAAATGATCGCTACATTTCCAAAAAGTACTTAAGGTTCCAAAATGGACACGTGTACAAAAATTACGCTCAATACTTCGTACGCCGACAATCCAAGCGTTCCAAATATGCAACTGCTCATTCTATTGAAAAATGGGCAAAATCCCTCATACGTCACGACGAAGAGGTGAGTACAATCCAAAACGGTCAGTACATTTCCAAAAAGTACTTATGGGCCCAAAATGGACACCGTGTGCAAAAGTTACGCTCAATTCTTCGTCTGCCGACTCTCCTAGCATTCTAAATATGCAAGTGCTCATTCTTTAGAAAAATCGCCAAAAATTCCTCGTACGTCATGACGAAGTGGTGAGTTCAATCCAAAACGGTCGCTACATTTCCAAAAAGTGCTTATGGGCCCAAAACGGACACGTGTGCAAAAGTTACGCTCAATTCTTCGTACGTCGACAATCCAAGCGTTCCAAATATGCAAGTGCTCATTCTTTCATAAAATGGCCGAAATCCCTCATACGTCACGATGAAGTGGTGAGTTCAATCCAAAACGGTCGCTACATTTCCAAAAAGTACTTATGGGTCCAAAATGGACACCGGGTGCAAAAGTTAAGCTCAATTCTTCATACGCCGACAATCCAAGCGTTCCAATTATGTAAGTACTCATTCGTTTGAAAAATGGCCAAAGTCCCTCATACATCACGACGAAGTGGTGGGTTCAATCCAAAACGGTCGCTACATTTCCAAAAAGTTCTTATAGGCCCAAAACAGACACCATGTGCCAAAGTTACGCTCAATTCTTCGCTCGCCGACTCTCCAAGCGTTCTAAATACGCAAGCGCTCATTCTTTCGAAAAATGGCCAAAATCCCTCGTAAGACACGACGAAGTGGTGAGTTCAATCCATAACGGTCGCTACATTTCCAAAAAGTTTATATGGGCCCAAAACGGACACCGCGTGCAAAAGTTATGCTCAATTCCTCGTACGTCGACAATCCAAGCGTTCCAAATATGCAAGTGCTCATTCTTTCGAAAAATGGCCAAAATCCCTCGCACGTCATGATGAAGTTGTGTGTTCAATCCAAAACGGTAGCTACATTTCCAAAAAGTATTTATGGGCCAAAAACGGACACCGCGTGCAAAAGTTGTACTCAATTCTTCGTCCGCCGACTCTCCAAGCATTCTAAATATGCAAGTGCCAATTCTTTTGAAAAATCGCCAAAATCCCTCGTACGTCACGATGATGTTGTGTGTTCAATCCAAAACGGTCGCTACATTTCCAAAAAGTACTTAAGGGCCCAAAATGGACACGTGTGCAAAAATTACGCTCAATTCTTCGCATGCCGACAATCCAAGCGTTCCAAATACGCAACTGCTCATTCTTTTGAAAAATGGAAGAAATCCCTCATACGTCATGACGAACAGGTGAGTTCA
Source organism: Olea europaea var. sylvestris (assembly GCF_002742605.1). Taxonomy (NCBI): domain Eukaryota; kingdom Viridiplantae; phylum Streptophyta; class Magnoliopsida; order Lamiales; family Oleaceae; genus Olea; species Olea europaea. The sequence goes on from NW_019263219.1 coordinate 16,178, forward strand.
ATCCAAAACGGTCGCTACATTTTCAAAAAGTACTTATGGGCCCAAAATGTACACCGTGTGCAAAAGTTACGCTCAATTCTTCGTCCGCCGACTCTCCAAGCATTCTAAATTTGGAAGTGCTTGTTCTTTAGAAAAATAACCAAAATCCCTCGTACGTCACGTCGAAGTGGTGAGTTCAATCCAAAACGGTCGCTACATTTCCAAAAAGTACTTATGGGCCCAAAACGGACACCGTGTGCAAAAGTTATGCTCAATACTTCATACGCCGACAATCCAAGCGTTCCAAACACGCAAGTGCTCATTCTTTCGAAAAATGGCCAAAATCCCTCATACGTCATGATGACGTGATGAGTTCAATCCAAAACGGTCGCTACATTTCCAAAAAGTACTTATAGGCCCAAAACGGACACCGTGTGCAAAAGTTAAGCTCAATTCTTAGTCCGCCGACTCTCCAAGTGTTCTAAATATGCAAGTGCTCATTCTTTCGAAAAATGGCCAAAATCCCTCGTACGTCACGATGAAGTGGTGAGTTCAACCCAAAACGATCGCTACATTTCCAAAAAGTACTTAAGGGCCCAAAACGGACACGTGTGCAAAAGTTACGCTCAATTCTTCGTACGCCGACAATCCAAGCGATCCAAATATGCAAGTGCTCATTCTTTCGAAAAATGGCCAAAATCCCTCGTACGTCACGATGAAGTGGTGAGTTCAACCCAAAACGATCGCTACATTTCCAAAAAGTACTTAAGGGCCCAAAACGGACACGTGTGCAAAAGTTACGCTCAATTCTTCGTACGCCGACAATCCAAGCGATCCAAATATGCAAGTGCTCATTCTTTCGAAAAATGGCCAAAATCCCTCATACGTCATGATGACGTGATGAGTTCAATCCAAAACGGTCACTACACTTTCAAAAAGTTCTTATGGGCCTAAAATGGACACTGCATGCAAAAGTTGCGCTAAATTCTTCATCCGCCGTCTCTCTAAGCATTCTAAATATGCAAGTGCTAATTCTTTTGAAAAATCGCCAAAATCCCTCGTACGTCACGATGAAGTTGTGTGTTCAATCCAAAACGATCGCTACATTTCCAAAAAGTACTTAAGGGCCCAAAATGGACACGTTTGCAAAAATTACGCTCAATTCTTCGTACGTCGACAATCCAAGAGTTCCAAATATGCAACTGCTCATTCTTTTGAAAAATGGCCGAAATCCCTCATACGTCACGACGAAGTGGTGAGTTCAGTCCAGAACGGTCGCTACATTTCCAAAAAGTACTTATGGGCCCAAAATGGACACCGTGTGCAAAAGTTACACTCAATACTTCATACGCCGACAATCCAAGCGTTCCAAATATACAAATGCTCATTCTTTCAAAAAATGGCCGAAATCCCTCATACGTCACGATGACGTGATGAGTTCAATCCAAAACGGTCACTAC
>NW_019263220.1:0-17609 GCF_002742605.1 Olea europaea var. sylvestris
AAATCCCTCATACGTCACGACGAAGTGGCGAGTTCAATCCAAAACGGTCGCTACATTTCCAAAAAGTTCCTATGGGCCCAAAATGGACATCATGTGCAAAAGTTACGCTAAATTCCTTGTATGCCGACAATTCAAGCGTTCTAAATATGCAAGTGCTCATTCTTTTGAGAAATGGCCGAAATCCCTCATACGTCACGACGAAGTTTTGAGTTCAATCCAAAACGGTCGCTATATTTCCAAAAAGTACCTATGGGCCGACAACGGACACCGTGTTCAAAAGTGACGCTAAATTCTTCGTACGCCGACAATTAAACCGTTCCAAATATGCAAGTGCTCATTCTTTTGAAAAATGGCCGAAATCCCTCATACGTCACGACGAAGTGGCTAGTTCAATCCAAAACGGTCGCTACATTTCCAAAAAGTTCCTATGGGCCCAAAATGGACATCATGTGCAAAAGTACGCTAAATTCCTTCTATGCCGACAATTCAAGCGTTCCAAATATGCAAGTGCTCATCCTTTTGAGAAATGGCCGAAATCCCTCATACGTCACGACGAAGTTTTGAGTTCAATCCAAAACGGTCGCTATATTTCAAAAAAGTACCTATGGGCCAAAACGGACACCATGTACAAAAGTCACGCTAAATTCTTCGTACGCCGACAATCCAACCGCTCCAAATATGCAAGTGCTCTTCTTTTGAAAAATGGCCGAAATCCCTCATACGTCACGACGAAGTTTTGAGTTCAATCCAAAATGGTCGCTACATTTCCCAAAAGTACTTATGGGCCGAAAACGGACACCGTGTTCAAAAGTGACGCTAAATTCTTCGTATGCCGACAATTAAAGCGTTCCAAATATGCAAGTGCTCATTCTTTTGAAAAATGGCCGAAATCCCTCATACGTTACGACGAAGTGGTGAGTTCAATCTAAAACGTTCACTACATTTCCGAAAAGTACTTATGGGCCGAAAACGGACACCGTGTGCAATAGTTAGCTAAATTTTTCGTACGCTGACAATTAAAGCGTTCCAAATATGCAAGTGCTCATTCTTTTGAAAAATGGCCGAAATCCCGCATACGTCACGATGAAGTGGTGAGTTCAATCCAAAACGGTCGCTACATTTCCAAAAAGTTCTTATGGGCCCAAAAATGGACACCGTGTGCATAAGTTACGCTCAATTCTTCGAACATCAACAATCCAAGCGCTCCAAATATGCAAGTGCTAATTCTCTAGAAAAATAGCCAAAATAACTCATACGTAACGACGAAGTTGTGAGTTCAATCCAAAACGGTCGCTATATTTCCAAAAAGTTCTTATGGGCCCAAAATGGACACCGTGTGCATAAGTTACGCTCAATTCTTCGAACATTAACAATCCAAGCGCTCCAAATATGCAAGTGCTAATTCTTTTCAAAAATAGTCGAAATCCCTCATACGTCACGACGAAGTTTTGAGTTCAATCCAAAACGGTCGCTACATTTCCAAAAAGTACTTATGGGCCAAAACGGACATCGTATGCAAAAGTTAAGCTAAATTCTTCGTACGCCGACAATTAAAGCGTTCCAAATATGCAACTGCTCATTCTTTTGAAAAATGGCCGAATTCCCTCATACGTCACAACGAAGTGGCGAGTTCAATCCAAAACGGTCGCCACTTTTCCAAAAAGTACTTATGGGCCGAAAACGGACACCGTGTGCAAAAGTTACGCTAAATTCTTCGTACGCTGACAATTAAAGCGTTCCAAATATGCAAGTGCTCATTCTTTTGAAAAATGGCCGAAATCCCTCATAAGTCACGACGAAGTGGTGAGTTCAGTCCAAAACGGTTGCTACATTTCCAAAAAGTACTTATGGGCCGAAAACGGACACTGTGTGCAAAAGTTATGCAAAATTCTTCGTACACCGACAATTAAAGCGTTCCAAATATGCAAGTGCTCATTCTTTTGAAAAATGGCCGAAATCCCTCATACGTCACGACGATGTTTTGAGTTCAATCCAAAAAGGTCGCCACATTTCCAAAAAGGACTTATGGGCCAAAACGGACACCGTGTACAAAAGTTACGCTAAATTCTTCGGACGGCGACAATCCAAGCGTTCCAAATAGGCAAGTGCTCATTCATTTGAAAAATGGCCGAAATCCCTCATACGTCACGACGATGTTTTGAGTTCAATCCAAAAAGGTCGCCACATTTCCAAAAAGGACTTATGGGCCAAAACGGACACCGTGTACAAAAGTTACGCTAAATTCTTCGGACGGCGACAATCCAAGCGTTCCAAATATGCAAGTGCTAATTCTTTAGAAAAATAGTCGAAATCCCTCATACGTCACGACGATGTTTTGAGTTCAATCCAAAAAGGTCGCCACATTTCCAAAAAGTACTTATGGGCCAAAACGGACACCGTGTACAAAAGTTACGCTAAATTCTTCGTACGTCGACAATCCAAGCGTTCCAAATAGGCAAGTGCTCATTCATTTGAAAAATGGCCGAAATCCCTCATACGTCACGACGAAGTTTTGAGTTCAATCCAAAACGGTCGCTACATTTCCAAAAAGTACTTATGGGCCAAAACGGACACCGTGTGCAAAAGTTACTCTAAATTCTTCGTACGCCGACAATTAAAGCGTTCCAAATATGCATGTACTAATTCTTTAGAAAAATAGTCGAAATCCCTCATACTTCACGATAAAGTTTTGAGTTCAATCCAAAATGGTCGCTAAATTTCCAAAAAGTACTTATTGGCCGAAAACGGACACCGTGTGCAAAAGTTACGCTAAATTCTTCGTACACCGACAATTCAAGCGTTCCAAATATGCTAGTTCTCATTCTTTTGAAAAATGGATGAAATCCCTCATACGTCATGACGAAGTGGTGAGTTCAATCCAAAACGGCCGCTACATTTCTAAAAAGTTCTTATGGGCCCAAAATGGACACCTTGTGATAAAGTTACGCTCAATTCTTCGAACATCAACAATCCAAGCGCTCCAAATATGCAAGTGCTCGTTCTTTTAAAATTGGCCGAAATCCCTCATACGTCACGACGAAGTTTTGAGTTCAATCCAAAAAGGTCGCCACATTTCCAAAAAGTACTTATGGGCCAAAACGGACACCGTGTGCAAAAGTTACGCTAAATTCTACGTACGCCGACAATCCAAGCGCTCGAAATGTGCAAGTGCTCATTCTTTTGAAAAATGGCCGAAATCCCTCATAAGTCACGACGAAGTTTTGAGTTCAATCCAAAATGGTCGCTACATTTCCAAAAAGTACTTATGGGCCGAAAATGGACACCGTGTGCAAAAGTTACGCTAAATTCTTCGTACGTCGACAATTAAAGCGTTCCAAATATGCAAGTGCTCATTCTTTTGAAAAATGGCCGAAATCCCTCATACGTCACGATGAAGTGGCGAGTTCAATCCAAATCGGTCGCTACATTTCCAAAAAGTACTTATTGGCCGAAAACGGACACCGTGTGCAAAAGTTACGCTAAATTCTTCGTACGCCGATAATTCAAGCTTTCCAAATATGGAAGTGCTCATTCTTTTGAAAAATAGCTGAAATCCCTCATACGTCACGACGAAGTGGTGAGTTCAATCCAAAACGGTCGCTACATTTCTAAAAAGTTCCAATGGGCCCAAAATGGACACCGTGTGCATAAGTTACGCTCAATTCTTCGAACGTCAACAATCCAAGCGCTCCAAATATGCAAGTACTAATTCTTTAGAAAAATAGCCGAGATCCCTCATACGTCACGACGAGGTTTTGAGTTCAATCCAAAACGGTCGCTATATTTCCAAAAAGTTCATATGGGTCCAAAACGGACACCGTGTGCAAAAGTTACGCTAAATTCTTCGTACGTCGACAATTCAAGCGTTCCAAATATGCAAGTTCTCATTCTTTTGAAAAATGGCCGAAATCCCTCATACGTCACGACGAAGTGGTGAGTTCAATCCAAAACGGTCACTATATTTCCAAAAAGTACTTATGGGCCGAAAACGAACACCGTTGGCAAAAGTTACGCTAAATTCTTCATACGCCGACAATTAAAGCATTCCAAATATGCAAGTGCTCATTCTTTTGAAAAATGGCCAAAATCCCTCATACGTCACGACGAAGTGGTGAGTTCAATCCAAAACGGTCGCTACATTTACGAAAAGTACTTATGGGCCGAAAACGGACACTGTGTGCAAAAGTTACGCTAAATTCTTCGTACGTCGACAACTCAAACACTCCAAATATGCAAGTGCTAAATCTTTAGAAAAATAGGTGAAATCCCTCATACGTCACGACAGAGTTTTGAGTTCAATCCAAAACGGTCGTTACATTTCCAAAAAGTACTTATGGGCCGAAAACGGACACCGTGTGCAAAAGATACGCTAAATTCTTCATACGCTGACAATTAAAGCGTTCCAAATATGCAAGTGGTCATTCCTTTGAAAAATGGCCAAAATCCCTCATACGTCACGATGAAGTGGTGAGTTCAATCCAAAACGGTTGCTAAATTTCCAAAAAGTACTTATGGGCCGAAAATGGACCCCTTGTGCAAAAGTTACGCTAAATTCTTCGTACGCCGACAATTAAAGCGTTCCAAATATGCAAGTGCTCATTCTTTTGAAAAATGGCTGAAATCCCTCATACGTCACGACGAAGTGGTGAGTTCAATCCAAAACGGTCGCTACATTTCTAAAAAGTACTTATGGGCCGAAAATGGACCCCTTGTGCAAAAGTTACGCTCAATTCTTCGTACGCCGACTCTCCGAGCGATCCAAATATGAAAGTGCTCATTCTTTTGAAAAATGGCTGAAATCCCTCATACGTCACGACGAAGTGGTGAGTTCAATCCAAAACGGTCGCTACATTTCTGAAAAGTACTTATGGGCCGAAAACGGACACCGTGTTCAAAAGTTGCGCTAAATTCTTCGTACGCCGACAATTCAAGCGCTCCAAATATGCGAGTGCTAATTCTTTAGAAAAATATCCAAAATCCCTCATACGTCACGATGAAGTTTTGAGTTCAATCCAAAACGGTCGTTACATTTTCAAAAAGTACTTATGGGCCGAAAACGGACATCGTGTGCAAAAGTTGCGCTAAATTCTTCGTACGCTGACAATTAAAGCGTTCCAAATATGCAAGTGCTCATTGTTTTGAAAAATGGCCAAAATCCCTCATACGTCACGACGAAGTGGTGAGTTCAATCCAAAACGGTCGCTACATTTCGAAAAAGTACTTATGGGCCGAAATCGGACACCGTGTGCGAAAGTTACGCTAAATTCTTCGTACGCCGACAATTCAAGCGTTCCAAATATGCAAGTGCTCATTCTTTTGAAAAATGGCCGAAATCCCTCATACGTCACGGCGAATTGGTGAGTTCAATCCAAAACGGTCGCTACATTACCAAAAAGTACTTATAGGCTGAAAACGGACACCGTGTGCAAAAGTTACGCTAAGTTCTTCATACGCCGACAATTCAAGCGTTCCAAATATGCAAGTGCTCATTCTTTTAAAAATGGCCGAAATCCCTCAAACGTCACGATGAAGTGGTGAGTTCAATCCAAATGGTCACTACATTTTCAAAAAGTACTTATGGGCCAAAAACGGATACCGTGCGCAAAAGTTACGCTAATTTCCTCGTACGGCGACAATTCAAGCATTCCAAATATGCAAGTGCTCATTCTTCTGAAAAATGGCTGCAATCCCTCATACGTCACGACGAAGTGGTGAGTTCAATCCAAAACGGCCGCCACATTTCCAAAAAGTTCTTATGGGCCCAAAATGGACACCGTGTGCATAAGTTACGGTCAATTCTTCGAACATCAACAATCCAAGTGCTCCAAATATGCAAGAGCTAATTCTTTAGAAAAATAGTCGAAATCCCTCATGCGTCACGATGAAGTTTTGAGTTCAATCCAAAACGGTCGCTACATTTCCTAAAAGTTCTTATGGGCCCAAAATGGCCACCGTGTGCATAAGTTACGCTCAATTCTTCGAACATCAACAATCCAAGCGCTCCAAATATGCAAGTGCTAATTCTTTAGAAAAATAGCCAAAATCCCTCATACGTCATGATGATGTTTTGAGTTCAATCCAAAAAGGTCGCTACATTTACAAAAAGTACTTATGGGCCGAAAATGGACAACGTGTGCAAAAGTTACGCCAAATTCTTCGTACGCCGACAATTAAAGCGTTCCAAATATGCAAGTGATCATTCTTCTAAGAAATGGCCGAAATCCCTCATACGTCACGACGAAGTGGTGAGTTCAATCCAAAACGGTCACTACATTTCCAAAAAGTACTTATAGGCCAAAAACGGACACCGTGTGCAAAAGTTACGCTAAATTTTTCGTATGCCGACAATTCAAACGTTCCAAATATGCAAGTGCTCATTCTTTTGAAAAATGACAAAAATCCCTCATACGTCACAACGAAGTTGTGAGTTCAATCCAAAACGGCCGCTACATTTCCAAAAAGTTCTTATGGGCCCAAAATGGACGCCGTGTGCATAAGTTACGCTCAATTCTTCGAACATCAACAATCCAAGCGCTCCAAATATGCAAGTGCTAATTCTTTAGAAAAATAGCCGAAATCCCTCGTAAGTCACGACGAAGTTTTGAGTTCAATCCAAAACGGTCGCTACATTTCCAAAAAGTTCCTATGGGCCCAAAAGGGACATCGTGTGCATAAGTTACGCTAAATTTTCGAATGCCGACAATCCAAGCGCTCCAAATATGCAAGTGCTCATTCTTTTGAAAAAAGACCGAAATCCCTCATACGTCACGACGAAGTGTGAGTTCAATCCAAAACTGTCGCTATATTTCCAAAAAGTACTTATGGGCCGAAAACGGACACCGTGTGCAAAAGTTACGCTAAATTCTTCGTACGTCGACAATTAAAACGTTCCAAAAATGCAAGTGCTCATTCTTTTGAAAAATGGCCGAAATCCCTCATACGTCACGACGAAGAGGTGAGTTCAATCCAAAACGGTCGCTACATTTCCAAAAAGTACTTATGGGCCAAAAATGGACACCGTGTGCAAAAGTTACGCTAAATTCTTCGTACGCCGACAATTCAAGGGTTCCAAATATGCAAGTGCTCATTCTTTTGAAAAATGGCCGAAATCCCTCATACGTCATGACGAAGTGGAGAGTTCAAACCAAAACGGTCGCTACATTTTCAAAAAGTACTTATGGGCCGAAAACGGACACCGTGTGCAAAAGTTACGGTAAATTCTTCGTACGCTGACAATTCAAGCGTTCCAAATATGCAAGTGTTCATTCTTTTGAAAAATGGCTGAAATCCCTCATACGTCACGACGACGTGGGGAGTTCAATCCAAAACGGTCGCTACATTTCCAAAAAGGTCTAATGGGCCCAAAATGGACACCATGTGCATAAGTTACGCTCAATTCTTCGTACTTCAACAATCCAAACGCTCCAAATATGCAAGTGCTAATTCTTTAGAAAAATAGCCGAAATCCCTCATACGTCACGACGAGGTTTTGAGTACAATCCAAAACGGTCGCTACATTTCCAAAAAGTACTTATGGGCCGAAAACGGACACCGTGTGCAAAAGTTACGCTAAATTCTTCGTACGCCGACAATTCAAGCGTTCCAAATATGTAAGTGTTCATTCCTTTAAAAAATGGCCAAAATCCCTCATATGTCACGACGAAGTGGTGAGTTCAATCCAAAACAGTCACTACATTTCCAAAAAGTACTTATGGGCCGAAAACGGACACCGTGTGCAAAAGTTAAGCTAAATTCTTCGTGCACCGACAATTAAAGCATTCCAAATATGCAAATGCTCATTCTTTTGAAAAATGGCCGAAATCCCTCATACGTCACGACGAAGAGGTGAGTTCAATCCAAAACGGTCGCTACATTTCCAAAAAGTACTTATGGGCCAAAAATGGACACCGTGTACAAAAGTTACGCTAAATTCTTCGTACGCCGACAATTCAAGCGTTCCAAATATGTAAGTGCTCATTCTTTTGAAAAATGGCCGAAATCTCTCATACGTCATGACGAAGTGGAGAGTTCAAACCAAAACGGTCGCTACATTTCCAAAAAGTACTTATGGGCCGAAAATGGACACCGTGTGCAAAAGTTACGGTAAATTCTTCGTACGCCGACAATTCAAGCGTTCCAAATATGCAAGTGTTCATTCTTCTGAAAAATGGCTGAAGTCCCTCATACGTCACGACGACGTGGGGAGTTCAATCCAAAACGGTCGCTACATTTCGAAAAAGGTCTAATGGGCCCAAAATGGACACCGTGTGCATAAGTTACGCTCAATTCTTCGAACGTCAACAATCCAAGCGCTCCCAATATGCAAGTGCTAATTCTTTAGAAAAATAGCCGAAATCCATCATACGTCACGATGAGGTTTTGATTTCAATCGAAAAAGGTCGCTACATTTCCAAAAAGTACTTATGGGCCGAAAACGGACACCGTGTGCAAAAGTTACGCTAAATTCGTCGTACGCCGACAATTCAAGCGTTCCAAATATGCAAGTGTTCATTCTTTTGAAAAATGGCCGAAATCCCTCATATGTCACGACGAAGTGGTGAGTTCAATCCAAAACGGTCACTACATTTCCAAAAAGTACTTATGGACCGAAAACGGACACCGTGTGCAAAAGTTACGCTAAATTCTTCGTACGCCGACAATTAAAGCAATCCAAATATGCAAGAGCTCATTCTTTTGAAAAATGGCCGAAATCCCTCATACGTCACGACGAAGTGGTAAGTTCAATCCAAAACGGTCGCTACATTTCCAAAAAGTACTTATGGGCCGAAAACGGACATCGTGTGCAAAAGTTACGCTAAATTCTTCGTACGCCGACAATTCAAGCGCTCCAAATATGCAAGTGCTAATTCTTTAGAAAAATAGCCAAAATCCCTCATACGTCACGACGAAGTTTTGAGTTCAATCCAAAACGGTCGTTACATTTCCAAAAAGTACTTATGGGCCGAAAACGGACATCGTGTGCAAAAGTTACGCTAAATTCTTCGTACGCCGACAATTAAAGCAATCCAAATATGCAAGAGCTCATTCTTTTGAAAAATGGCCGAAATCCCTCATACGTCACGACGAAGTGGTGAGTTCAATCCAAAACGGTCGCTACATTTCCAAAAAGTACTTATGGGCCGAAAACGAAGCCCTTGTGCAAAAGTTACGCTAAATTCTTCGTACGCCGACAATTAAAGCGTTCCAAATATACAAGGGCTCATTCTTTTGAAAAATGGTAGAAATCCCTCATACGTCACGACGAAGTGGTGAGTTCAATCCAAAACGGTCGCTACATTTCCAAAAACTACTTATGGGCCGAAAACGAAGCCCTTGTGCAAAAGTTACGCTAAATTCTTCGTACGCCGACAATTCAAGCGTTCCAAATATGCAAGTGCCCATTCTTTTAAAAATGGCCGAAATCCCTCATACGTCACGATGAAGTGGTGAGTTCAATCCAAAACGGTCGCTACATTTCCAAAAAGTACTTATGGGCCGAAAACGGACACCGTGTGCAAAAGTTACGCTAAATTCTACGTACGCCGACAATTAAAGCGTTCCAAATATGCCGGTGCTCATTCTTTTAAAAATGGCCGAAATCCCTCATACCTCACAACGAAGTGGTGAGTTTAATCCAAAACGGTCGCTACATTTCCAAAAAGTACTTATGGGCCCAAAATGGACACCGTGTGCATAAGTTACGCTCAATTCTTCGAACGTCAAGAATCCAAGCGCTCCAAATATGCAAGTGCTAATGCTTTAGAAAAATAATCGAAATCCCTCATACGTCACGACGATGTATTGAGTTCAATCCAAAACGGTCGCTACATTTCCAAAAAGTACTTATGGGCCGAAAATGGACACCGTGTGCAAAAGTTATGCTAAATTCTTCGTACGGCGACAATTCAAGCTTTCCAAATATGCAAGTGCTCATTCTTTTGAAAAATGGCTGAAATCCCTCATACGTCACGACGAAGTGGTGAGTTCAATCCAAAACGGCCGCCACATTTCCAAAAAGTTCTTATGGGCCCAAAATGGACACCGTGTGCATAAGTTATCGAACATCAACAATCCAAGCGCTCCAAATATGCAAGAGCTAATTCTTTAGAAAAATAGTCGAAATCCCTCATACGTCACGACAAAGTTTTGAGTTCAATCCAAAACGGTCGCTACATTTTCAAAAGTTCTTATGGGCCCAAAATGGACACCGTGTACATAAGTTACGCTCAATTCTTCGAACATCAACAATCCAAGCGCTCCAAATATGCAAGTGCTAATTCTTTAGAAAAATAGTTGAAATCCCTCATAAGTCACGACGAAGTTGTGAGTTCAATCCAAAATGGTCGCTACATTTCCAAAAAGTTCCTATGGGCCCAAAACGGACATCGTGTGCATAAGTTACGCTAAATTCTTCGAATGCCGACAATCCAAGCGCTCCAAATATGCAAGTGCTCATTCTTTTGAAAAAAGACCAAAATCCCTCATACGTCACGACGAAGTGTGAGTTCAATCCAAAACGGTCGCTACATTTCCAAAAAGTACTTATGGGCCGAAAAAGGACACCGTGTGCAAAAGTTACGCTAAATTCTTCGTACGTCGACAATTAAAGCGTTCCAAATATGTAAGTGCTCATTCTTTTGAAAAATGGCCGAAATCCATCATACGTCATGACGAAGTTTTGAGTTCAATTCAAAAAGGTCGCTACATTTCCATAAAGTACTTATGGGCCGAAAATGGACACCCTGTGCAAAAGTTACGCTAAATTCTTCGTACGCCGACAATTAAAGCGTTCCAAATATGCAAGTGCTCATTCTTTTGAGAAATGGCCGAAATCCCTCATAAGTCACGACGAAGTGGTGAGTTCAATCCAAAACGGTCACTACATTTCCAAAAAGTACTTATAGGCCAAAAACGGACACCGTGTGCAAAAGTTACGCTAAATTTTTCGTACGCCGACAATTCAAGAGTTCCAAATATGCAAGTGCTCATTCTTTTGAAAAATGGCAAAAATCCCTCATACGTCACGACGAAGTGGTGAGTTCCATCCAAAACGGCCGCTACATTTCCAAAAAGTTCTTCTGGGCCCAAAATGGACACCGTGTGCATAAGTTACGCTAAATTCTTCGAACATCAACAATCCAAGAGCTCCAAATATGCAAGTGCTAATTCTTTAGAAAAATAGCCGAAATCCCTCATAAGTCACGACGAAGTTGTGAGTTCAATCCAAAATGGTCGCTACATTTCCAAAAAGTTCCTATGGGCCCAAAACGGACATCGTGTGCATAAGTTACGCTAAATTCTTCGAATGCCGACAATCCAAGCGCACCAAATATTCAAGTGCTCATTCTTTTGAAAAAAGACCGAAATCCCTAATACGTCACGACGAAGTTTGAGTTCAATCCAAAACGGTCGCTACGTTTCCAAAAAGTACTTATGGGCCGAAAACGGACACCGTGTGCAAAAGTTATGCTAAATTCTTCGTACGTCGACAATTAAAGCGTTCCAAATATGTAAGTGCTCATTCTTTTGAAAAATAGCCGAAATCCCTCATACATCACGACGAAGAGGTGAGTTCAATCCAAAACGGTCGCTACATTTCCAAAAAGTACATATGGGCCAGAAATGGACACCGTGTGCAAAAGTTACGCTAAATTCTTCGTACGCCGACAATTCAAACGTTCCAAATGTGCAAGTGCTCATTCTTTTGAAAAATGGCCGAAATCCCTCATACGTCATGACGAAGTGGAGAGTTCAAACCAAAACGGTCGCTACATTTTCAAAAAGTACTTATAGGCCGAAAACGGACACCGTGTGCAAAAGTTACGGTAAATTCTTCGTACGCCGACAATTCAAGCGTTCCAAATATGCAAGTGTTCATTCTTTTGAAAAATGGCTGAAATCCCTCATACGTCACGACGACATGGGGAGTTCAATCCAAAACGGTCGCTACATTTCCAAAAAGGTATAATGGGCCCAAAATGGACACCGTGTGCATAAGTTACGCTCAATTCTTCGAACGTCAACAATCCAAGCGCTCCAAATATGCAAGCGCTAATTCTTTAGAAAATAGCTGAAATCCCTCATACGTCACAACCAGGTTTTGAATTCAATCCAAAACGGTCGCTAAATTTCCAAAAAGTACTTGTGGGCCGAAAACGGACACCGTGTGCAAAAGTTACGCTAAATTCTTCGTACGCCGACAATTCAAGCGTTCCAAATATGCAAGTGCTCGTTCTTTTGAAAAATGGCCGAAATCCCTCATACGTCACAACGAAGTGGTGAGTTCAATCCAAAACGGTCGCTACATTTCTAAAAAGTACTTATGGGCCGAAAATGGACACCGTGTGCAAAAGTTGCGCTAAATTCTTCGTACGCCGACAATTAAAGCGTTACAAATATGCAAGTTCTCATTCTTTTGAAAAATGGCCGACACCCCTCATACGCCACGTCGAAGGGTCGAGTTCAATCCAAAACGGTCGCTACATTTCCAAAAAGTACTTATGGGCCGAAAACGGACACCGTGTGCAAAAGTTACGCTCAATTCTTCGTACTCCGACAATTCAAGCGTTCCAAATATGCAAGTGCTCATTCGTTTGAAAAATGGCCGAAGTCCCTCATACGTCACGACGAAGAGGTGAGTTCAATCCAAAACGGTCACTACATTTCCAAAAAGTACTTATGGGCCGAAAACGGACACCGTGTGCAAAAGTTACGCCAAATTCCTCGTACGCCGATAATTCAAGCGTTCCAAATATGCAAGTGCTCATTCTTTTGAAAAATGGCCGAAATCCCTCATACATCACGACGAAGTGGTGAGTTCAATCCAAAACGGCCGTTACATTTCCAAAAAGTTCTTCTGGGCCCAAAATGGACACCGTGTGCATAAGTTACGCTAAATTCTTCGAACATCAACAATCCAAGAGCTCCAAATATGCAAGTGCTAATTCTTTAGAAAAATAGCCGAAATCCCTCATACGTCACAACCAGGTTTTGAATTCAATCCAAAACGGTCGCTACATTTCCAAAAAGTACTTATGGGCCGAAAACGGACAACGTGTGCAAAAGTTACGCTAAATTCTTCGTACGCCGACAATTCAAGCGTTCCAAATATGCAAGTGCTCGTTCTTTTGAAAAATGGCCGAAATCCCTCATACGTCACGACGAAGTGGTGAGTTCAATCCAAAACGGTCGCTAGATTTCCAAAAAGTTCTTATGGGCCGAAAACGGACACCGTGTGCAAAAGTTACGCTAAATTCTTCGTACGCCGACAATTAATGCGTTACAAATATGCAAATTCTCATTCTTTTGAAAAATGACCGAAACCCCTCATACATCACGACGAAGTGGCGAGTTCAATCCAAAACGGTCGCTACATTTCCAAAAAGTACTTATGGGCCGAAAACGGACACCGTGTGCAAAAGTTACGCTCAACTCTTCGTACGCCGACATTTCAAGCGTTCCAAATATGCAAGTGCTCATTCGTTTGAAAAATGGCCAAAATCCCTCATAAGTCACGACGAAGTGGTGAGTTCAATCCAAAACGGTCGCTACATTTCCAAAAAGTACCTATGGGCCCAAAACGGACATCGTGGGCATAAGTTACGCTAAATTCTTAGAATGCCGACAATCCAAGCGCTCCAAATATGCAAGTGCTCATTCTTTTGAAAAAAGACCGAAATCCCTCATACGTCACGACGAAGTGTGAGTTCAATCCAAAACGGACATCGTGTGCAAAAGTTATGCTAAATTCTTCGAATGCCGACAATCCAAGCGTTCCAAATATGCAAGTGCTCATTCTTTTGGAAAATGGCCGAAATCCCTCATACGTCGAGACGAAAAGCTGAGTTCAATCCAAAACGGTCGCTAAAATTCCAAAAAGTACTTACGGGCAAAAAACGGACACCGTGTACAAAAGTTACGCTAAATTCTTCGTACGCCGACAATTCAAGCGTTCCAAACATGCAAGTGCTCTTCCTCTTGAAAAATGGCCAAAATCCCTCACACGTCATGACGAAGTGGAGAGCTCAAACCAAAACGGTCGAAACATTTCCAAAAAGTACTTATGGGCCTAAAACGGACACCGTATGCAAAAGCTACGATAAATTCTTCGTACGCCGACAATTCAACCGTTCCAAATATGCAAGTGCTCGTTCTTTGGAAAAATGGCCAAAATCCCTCATACGTCACGTCGAAGGGGTGAGTTCAATCCAAAACGGTCGCTAGATTTCCAAAAAGTTCTTATGGGCCCGAAATGGACATCGTGTGCATAAGTTACGCTCAATTCTTCGAACGTCGACAATCCAAGCGCTCCAAATATGCGAGTGCTAATTCTTTAGAAGAATAGCCGAAATCCCTCATACGTCATGATGAAGTTTTGAGTTCAATCCAAAACGGTCGCTACATTTCCGAAAAGTACTTATGGGCCGAAAACTGACACCGTGCAAAAGTTACGCTAAATTCTTTGTACGCCGACAATTAAAGCGCTCCAAATATACAAGTGCACATTCTTTTGAAAATGGCCGAAATCCCTCATACGTCACGACGAAGTGGTGAGTTCAATCCAAAACGGTCGCTACATTTCCGAAAAGTACTTATGGGCCGAAAACGGATACCGAGTGCAAAAGTTAAGCAAAATTCTTCGTACGTCGACAATCCAAGCGTTCCAAATACGCAAGTGCTCATTCTTTCGAAAAATGGCCGAAATCCCACGTACGCCACGATGAAGTTGTGAGTTCAATAAAAAATGGTCGCTACATTTCCAAAAAGTACTTATGCGCCGAAAACGGACACCGTGTGCAAAAGTTACGCTCAATTCTTCGTACGCCGACTCTCCAAGCGTTCCAAGTATGCAAGTGCTCAATCTTTCGAAAAATTGTCGAAATAGCTCGTACATCAAGATGAATTCGTGAGTTCAATCCAAAACGGTCGCTACATTTCCGAAAAGTACTTATGGGCCGAAAACGGACACCGTGTGCAAAAGTTACGCTCAATTCTTCGTACGCCGACTCTCCAAGCGTTCCAAGTATGCAAGTGCTCAATCTTTCGAAAAATTGTCGAAATAGCTCGTACATCAAGATGAATTCGTGAGTTCAATCCAAAACGGTCGCTACATTTCCAAAAAGTACTTATGGGCCGAAAACGGACACCGTGTGCAAAAGTTAAGCAAAATTCTTCTTACGCCGACAATTAAAGCGTTACAAATATGCAAGTTCTCGTTCTTTTGAAAAATGGCCGAAACCCCTCATACGCCACGTCGAAGTTTTGAGTTCAATCCAAAACGGTCGCTACATTTCCAAAAAGTACTTATGGGCCGAAAATGGACACCGTGTGCAAAAGTTAAGCTAAATTCTTCGTACGCCTACAATTCAAGCGTTCCACATATGCAAGTGCTCATTCTTTTGAAAAATGGCCGAAATCCCTCATACGTCACGACAAAGTGGTGAGTTCAATCCAAAACGGTCGCTACATTTCCAAAAAGTACTTATGGGCCGAAAACGGACACCGTGTGCAAAAGTTACGCTAAATTCTTCGTACGCCGACAATTCAAGCATTCCAAATATGCAAGTGCTCATTCTTTTCAAAAATGGCCGAAATCCCTCATACGTCACGACGAAGTGGTGAGTTCAATCCAAAACGTTCGATACATTTCCAAAAAGTACCTATGGGCCCAAAATGGACATCGTGTGCATAATTACGCTAAATTCTTCGAATGCCGACAATCCAAGCGCTCCAAATAAGCAAGTGCTCATTCTTTTGAAAAAAGATCAAAATCCCTCATACGTCACGATGAAGTGTGAGTTCAATCCAAAACGGTCGCTACATTTCCAAAAAGTACTTATGGGCAAAAAATGGACACCGTGTGCAAAACATACGCTAAATTCTTCGTACGCCGACAATTCAAGCGTTCGAAACATGCAAGTGCTCATTCTTTTGAAAAATGGCCGAAATCCCTCATACGTCATGATGAAGTGGACAGTTCAAACCAAAACGGTCGCTACATTTCCAAAAAGTACTTATGGGCCTAAAACGGACACCGTGTGCAAAAGCTACGCTAAATTCTTCGTACACCGACAATTCAAGGGTTCCAAATATACAAGTGCTCGTTCTTTTGAAAAAAGGCCGAAATACCTCATACGTCACGTCGAAGGGGTGAGTTCAATCCAAAACGGTCGCTAGATTTCCAAAAAGTTCTTATGGGCCCGAAATGGACATCGTGTGCATAAGTTACGCTCAATTCTTCGTACGCCGACAATTCAAGCGTTCCAAATAGGCAAGTGCTCATTCGTTTGAAAAATGGCCGAAATCCCTCATACGTCACGACGAAGTGGTGAGTTCAATCCAAAATGGTCACTACATTTCCAAAAAGTACTTTTGGGCCGAAAACGGACACCGTGTGCAAAAGTTACGCTAAATTCTTCGTACGCCGACAATTCAAGCGTTCCAAATATGCAAGTGCTCATTTTTTTGAAAATGGCCGAAATCCCTCATACGTCACGACGAAGTGGTGAGTTCAATCAAAAATAGTCGCTACATTTCCAAAAAGTTCTTAGGGGCCGAGAACGGACACCGTGTGCCTAAGTTACGCTCAATTCTTCGAATGCCGACAATCCAAGCGCTCCAAATATGCAAGTGCTCATTCTTTCAAAAAATGGCTGAAATCCCACGTACGCCACGATGAAGTTGTGAGTTCAATAAAAAACGGTCGCTACATTTCCAAAAATTTCCTATGGGCCCAAAACGGACATCGTGTGCATAAGTTACTTTCAATTCTTTGAATGCCGACAATCCAAGCACTCCAAATATGCAAGTGCTCATTCTTCTGAAAAATGGACAAAATCCCTCATACATCATGATGAAGTGGTAAGTTCAATCCAAAACGGTCGCTACATTTCCAAAAAGTACTTATGGGCCGAAAACGGACACCATGTGCAAAAGTTACGCTAAATTCTTCGTAGGCCGACAATTCAAGCGTTCCAAATATGCAAGTGCTCGTTCTTTTGAAAAATGGCCGAAATCCCTCATACGTCATGACGAAGTGTTGAGTTCAATCCAAAACGGTCACTACATTTCCAAAAAGTACTAATGGGCCGAAAACGGACACCGTGTGCAAAAGTTACGCTAAATTCTTCGTACACCGACAATTAAAGCGTTACAAATATGCAAGTTCTCGTTCTTTTGAAAAATGGCCGAAACCCCTCATACATCACGACGAAGTGGCGAGTTCAATCCAAAACGGTCGCTACATTTCCAAAAAGTACTTATTGGCCAAAAACGGACACCGTGTGCAAAAGTTACGCTAAATTCTTCGTACGTCGACAATTCAAGCGTTCCAAATATGCAAGTGCTCATTCGTTTGAAAAATGGCCAAAATCCCTCATACGTCACGACGAAGTGGTGAGTTCAATCCAAAATGGTCACTACATTTCCAAAAAGTACTTATGGGCCGAAAACCGACACCGTGTGCAAAAGTTACGCTAAATTCTTCGTACGCCGACAATTCAAGCGTTCCAAACATACAAGTGCTCTTTCTTTTGAAAAATGGCCGAAATCCCTCATACGTCATGACGAAGTGGAGAGTTCAAACCAAAACGGTCGCTACATTTCCAAAA
>NW_019263221.1:0-17589 GCF_002742605.1 Olea europaea var. sylvestris
GATCGGAAACAAAAACCGCGCCGGGGGCAATTTCGTCATTTTTCGTGATTATGTCGGAACGGGCTCAAATTTGACAGGTTGATTGGGAACGAAAACGCGCCTGGGGTAATTTCGTCATTTTTTGCAACTGTATCGGAATTGGCGAAAATTTGACAGGATGATCGAAAATAAAAATCACACCGGGGGCAATTTCGACATTTTTCACGACGGTGTCGGAATGGGCTAAAATTTGACTGGTTGATCAGAAAAAACCGCGTCGGGGGCAATTTGGTCAGTTTTCTCGACTGTGTTGGAATGGGCTGAAATTTGACAGGTTGATCGGAAATAAAAATCGTGCCGGGGGCAATTTCGTCATTTTTCTAGACTGTGTCGGAATGGGCTAAAATTTGACTGGTTGATCGGAAACAAAAACCCCCACCAGGCGCAATTTCGTCATTTTTCGCGACTGTGTCGGAATGGGCTAAAATTTGATTGGTTGATTGTAAACAAAAACCGCGCCGGGGTTCATTTCGCCATTTTTTGCTACTGTGTCGGAATGTGCTCAAATTTGACAGGTTGATCGTGAATAAAAACCGCGCAGGGGGTAATTTCGTCATTTTTCGTAACTGGGTCGTAATTGGCTTAAATTTGATAGGTTGATCGGAAACAAAAATCGCGCCGGGGGCGATTTCGTCATTTTTCGCGACGGTGTCGGAATGAGCTAAAATTTGACTGGTTGATCAGAAACAAAAATCGCCCCAGGGGCAATTTCGTTTGTTTTCTCGAAAGTGTTGGAATGGGCCGAAATTTGACAGGTTGATCGGAAATAAAAATCGTGCCGGGGGCAATTTCGTCATTTTTCTAGACTGTGTCGGAATGGGCTAAAATTTGACTGGTTGATCGGAAACAAAAACCCCACCGGGGCAATTTCGTCATTTTTCGCGACTGCTTCGGAATGGGCTAAAATTTGACTGGTTGATTGGAAACAAAAATTGCGTCGGGGTTAATTTCGTCATTTTTTGCTACTGTGTCGGAATGGGCTAAAATTTGACTGGTTGATCGTCTACAAAAACCGCGCCGGTGGTAATTTCGTCATTTTTCGCAACTGTGTCGGATTGGCTAAAATTTGACAAGTCGATCGGAAACAAAAATCGTGCCTGGGGCAATTTCGTCATTTTTCGCGACGGCGTCGGAATCGGCTAAATTTTGACTGATTGATCGGAAACAAAAATCGCGCCGGGGGCAGTTTCGTCATTTTTCTCGAATGTGTCGGAATGGGCCGAAATTTGACAGGTTAATCGGAATTAAAAATCGCGCCGGGGGTAATTTTGTCATTTTTCTCGACTATGTCGGAATGGGCTAAAATTTGACTGGTTGATCAGAAACAAAAATCGCGTCGGGGGAAATTTTGTCATTTTTTTCGACTGTGACGGAATGGGTACAAATTTGACCCGTTGATCGGGAACAAAAATCGCCCCAGGGGTAATTTCGTCATTTTACGCAACTGTGTCGGAATCGGCTAAAATTTTACTGGTTGATCGGGAACAAAAATCGCGCCGGGGGCAATTTCCTCATTTTTCTCGACTGTGTCGGAATGGGCTGAAATTTGGCAGGTTGATCGGAAATAAAAATTGCGCCAGGGGCAATTTCGTCATTTTTCTCGACTGTGTCGGAATGGGCAAAAAGTTGACTGGTTGGTCGGAAACGAAAACCGCGCTAGGGGCAATTTCGTCATTTTTCGCGACTATGTCGGAATTGGATAAAATTTGATAGGTTGATCGGAAACAAAAAACCGCGCCGGGGGCAATTTCGTCATTTTTCGCGACTGTGTCGGATAAATTTTGATAGGTTGAACGGAAACAAAAACCTCGCCGGGGGCAATTTCATCATTTTTCGCGACTGTATCAGAACGGGCTCAAATTTGACAGGTTGATCGGGAATGAAAACCGCGCCGGGGTAATTTCGTCATTTTTCTCAACTGTATTGGAATTGGCTAAAATTTGACAGGTTGATCGAAAACAAAAATCGCGCCGAGGGCAATTTCGACATTTTTCGCGACGGTGTCGGAATGGGCTAAAATTTGACGGGTTGATCCGAAAAAAATCGCATCGGGGGCAATTTCGTCAGTTTTCTCGACTGTGTTGGAATGGGCTGAAATTTGAGAGGTTGATCGGATATAAAAATCTTGCCGTGGGCAATTTCGTCATTTTTCTCGACTGTTTCGGAATGGGCTAAAATTTGACAGGTTGATCGGAAAAAAAATCGCGCCGGGGGCAATTTTGTCATTTTTCTCGACTGTGTCGGAATGGGCTAAAATTTGACTGGTTGATCGGAAACAAAAATCGCGCCGGGGACAGTTTCGTCATTTTTCTCGACTGTGTCAGAATGGGCTGAAATTTGGCAGTTTAATCGGAACTAAAAATCGCGCCGGGGGCAATTTTGTCATTTTTCTAGACTGTGTCGGAATGGGCTAAAATTTGACTGGTTGATCGGAAACAAAAATCGCGCCGGTGGCAATTTCGTCATTTTTTGCGACTGTGACGGAATGGGCACAAATTTGACCCGTTGATCGGGAACGAAAATCGCGCCGGGGTAATTCCGTCATTTTTCGCAACTGTGTCGGAATTGGCTAAAATTTGACAGGTTGATCGGAAACCAAAATCGCGCCGGGGGCAATTTCGTCAATTTTCGCGACGGCGTCGGAACGGGCTAAAATTTGACAGGTTGATCGGAAACAAAAATCGCACCGGTGGTAAATTCGACATGTTTCGCGAAGGTGTCGGAATGGGCTAAAATTTGACTGTTTGATCGGAAAAAAAATCGCTCCAGAGGCAATTTCGTCATCTTTCGCGACTGTGTCGGAACGGGCTAAAATTTGACAGGTTGATCGGAAACAAAAAGGGCAATTTCGGCATTTTTCGCGACTGTGTCGGAATGGGCTCAAATTTGACATGTTGATCGGGAACAAAAACCGCGCCGGGTGAATTTCACCATTTTTCGCAACTGTGTCGGAATTTGCTAAAATTTGACAAGCTGATTGAAAAAGAAATCGCGTCGGGGGCAATTTCATCATTTTTCGCGACGGTGTCGGAATCGGCTAAAATTTGACTGGTTGATCGGAAACAAAAACCTCACCGGGGGCAATTTCGTCATTTTTCGCGACTGTATCGGATTGGGCTAAAATTTGATAGGTTGATCGAAAACAAAAACCGCGCCGGGGGCAATTTCGTCATTTTTCGCGACAGTGTCGGAATCGGCAAAAATTTGACTGGTTGATCGGAAACAAAAATCGCGCAGGGGCAATTTCGTCATTTTTCGCGACTGTGTCGGAATGGGCCAAAACTTGACAGGTTGATCGGAAACAAAAACCGCACCGGTGGCAATTTCCTCATTTTTCGCGACTGTGTCGGAATGGGCAAAAATTTGACAGGTTGATCGGAAACAAAAATCGCGACGGGTGCAATTTCGACATTTTTCGCGACGGTGTCAGAATGGCTAAAATTTGACTGGTTGACTGGAAAAAAAAAGCCGCGCAGGGGGCAATTTCGTCATTTTTCTCGACTGCGTCGGAATGGGCAAAAAGTTGACTGGTTGGTCGGAAACAAAAACCGCGCCAGGGGCAATTTCGTTATTTTTCGCGACTATGTCGGCATTGGATAAAATTTGATAGGTTGATCGGAAACAAAAAACCGCGCCGGGGGCAATTTCGTCATTTTTCGCGACTATGTCGGATAAATTTTGATTGGTTGATCGGAAACAAAAACCTCGCCGGGGGCAATTTCGTCATTTTTCGCGACTGTGTCGGATAAATTTTGATAGGTTGATCGGAAACAAAAACCTCGCCGTCGGAACAGGCTCAAATTTGACAGGTTGATCGGGAACGAAAACCGCTCCGGGGTAATTTCGTCATTTTTCTCAACTGTATTGGAATTGGCTAAAATTTGACAGGTTGATCGAAAACAAAAATCGCGCCGGGGGCAATTTCGACATTTTTCGCGACGGCGTCGGAATGGGCTAAAATTTGACTGGTTGATCGAAAAAAAACCGCTCCGGGGGCAATTTCGTCAGTTTTCTCGACTGTGCTGGAATGGGCTGAAATTTGGCAGGTTGATCGGAAATAAAAATCGCGCCGCAGGCAATTTTGACATTTTTCTCGACTGTGTCGGAACAGGCTAAAATTTGACAGGTTGATCGGAAACAAAAAACCGCGCCGGGGGTAATTTCGTCATGTTTCGTGACTGTGTCGGAATGGTCTAAAATTTGATTGGTTGATCGGAAACAAAAAATCGTGCCGGGGGCAATTTCGGCATTTTTCGCGACTGTGTCGGAATGGGCTCAAATTTGACATGTTGATCGGAAACAAAAATCGCGCCGGGTGAATTTCGCCATTTTTCGCAATTGTGTCGGAATTGGCTAAAATTTGACAAGTTGATCGAAAACAAAAATCGCGCCGGGGGCAATTTCATCATTTTTCGCGACGGTCTCGAAATGGGCTAAAATTTGATATGTTGATCGGAAAAAAGCCGCGCCGGGGGCGATTTCGTCATTTTTCGCGACGGTCTCGAAATGGGCTAAAATTTGATATGTTGATCGGAAAAAAGCCGCGCCGGGGGCGATTTCGTCATTTTTCGCGACGGTCTCGAAATGGGCTAAAATTTGATATGTTGATCGGAAAAAAGCCGCGCCGGGGGCGATTTCGTCATTTTTCGCGACGGTCTCGAAATGGGCTAAAATTTGACTGGTTGATCGGAAAAAAACCGCACAAGGGGAAATTTCGTCATTTTTCGCGACGGTGTCGGAATGGCTAAAATTTGACTGGTTGACCGGAAAAAAAAGGCGCGCCAGGGGCGATTTCGTCATTTTTCTCGACTGCGTCGGAATGGGCAAAAATTTGACTGGTTGGTCGGAAACAAAAACCACGCCAAGGGCAATTTCGTCATTTTTCGCGACTGTGTTGGAATGGGCTAAAATTTGACTGGTTGATCGGAAACAAAAAACCGCATCGGGGACAATTTCTTCATTTTTCGCGACTGTGTCGGATAAATTTTGATAGGTTGATCGGAAACAAAAACCGCGCCGGGGGCAATTTCGTCATTTTTCGTGATTATGTCGGAACGGGCTCAAATTTGACAGGTTGATCGGGAACGGAAACGCGCCTGGGGTAATTTCGTCATTTTTTGCAACTGTATCGGAATTGGCGAAAATTTGACAGGATGATCGAAAATAAAAATCGCGCCGGGGGCAATTTCGACATTTTTCACGACGGTGTCGGAATGGGCTAAAATTTGATTGGTTGATCAGAAAAAAACCGCGTCGGGGGTAATTTTGTCAGTTTTCTCGACTGTGTTGGAATGGGCTGAAATTTGACAGGTTGATCGGAAATAAAAATCGTGCCGGGGGCAATTTCGTCATTTTTCTAGACTGTGTCGGAATGGGCTAAAATTTTACTGGTTGATCGGAAACAAAAACCCCCACCAGGCGCAATTTCGTCATTTTTCGCGACTGTGTCGGAATGGGCTAAAATTTGATTGGTTGATTGTAAACAAAAATCGCGCCGGGGTTCATTTCGCCATTTTTTGCTACTGTGTCGGAATGTGCTCAAATTTGACAGGTTGATCGTGAACAAAAACCGCGCAGGGGGTAATTTCGTCATTTTTTGTAACTGGGTCGTAATTGGCTTAAATTTGATAGGTTGATCGGAAACAAAAATCGCGCCGGGGGCGATTTCGTCATTTTTCGCGACGGTGTCGGAATGAGCTAAAATTTGACTGGTTGATCAGAAACAAAAATCGCCCCAGGGGCAATTTCGTCAGTTTTCTCGAAAGTGTTGGAATGGGCTGAAATTTGACAGGTTGATCGGAAATAAAAATCGTGCCAGGGGCAATTTCGTCATTTTTCTAGACTGTGTCGGAATGGGCTAAAATTTGACTGGTTGATCGGAAACAAAAACCCCACCGAGGCAATTTCGTCATTTTTCGCGACTGCTTCGGAATGGGCTAAAATTTGACTGGTTGATTGGAAACAAAAATTGCGTCGGGGTTAATTTCGTCATTTTTTGCTACTGTGTCCGAATGGGCTAAAATTTGACTGGTTGATCGTCTACAAAAATCGCGCCGGTGGTAATTTCGTCATTTTTCGCAACTGTGTCGGATTGGCTAAAATTTGACAGGTCGATCGGAAACAAAAATCGTGTCGGGGGCAATTTCGTCATTTTTCGCGACGGCGTCGGAATCGGCTAAATTTTGACTGATTGATCGGAAACAAAAATCGCGCCGGGGGCAGTTTCGTCATTTTTCTCGAATGTGTCGGAATGGGCCGAAATTTGGCAGGTTAATCGGAATTAAAAATCGCGCCGGGGGTAATTTTGTCATTTTTCTCGACTGTGTCGGAATGGGCTAAAATTTGACTGGTTGATCGGAAACAAAAATCGCGCCGGGGGCAGTTTCGTCATTTTTCTCGACTGTGTCGGAATGGGCTAAAATTTGACTGGTTGATCGGAAACAAAAATCGCGCCGGGGGTAATTTCGTTATTTTTTGCGACTGTGACGGAATGGGCTCAAATTTGACCCGTTGATCGGGAACGAAAACCGCGCCGGGGTAATTTCGTCATTTTTCGCAACTGTGTTGGAATTGGCTAAAATTTGACAGGTTGATCGGAAACAAAAATCGCGCCGGGGGCAATTTCGTCAATTTTCGCGACGGCGTAGGAACGGGCTAAAATTTGACAGGTTGATCGGAAACAAAAATCGCACCGGTGGCAAATTCGACATGTTTCGTGAAGGTGTCGGAATGGGCTAAAATTTGACTGTTTGATCGGAAAAAAAATCGCTCTAGAGGCAATTTCGTCATCTTTCGCGACTGTGTCGGAACGGGCTAAAATTTGACAGGTTGATCGGAAGCAAAAAGGGCAATTTCGGCATTTTTCGCGACTGTGTCGGAATGGGCTCAAATTTGACATGTTGATCGGGAACAAAAACCGCGCCGGGTGAATTTCACCATTTTTCGCAACTGTGTCGGAATTTGCTAAAATTTGACAAGCTGATTGAAAAAGAAATTGCGTCGGGGGCAATTTCATCATTTTTCGCGACTGTATCAGAACGGGCTCAAATTTGACAGGTTGATCGGGAATGAAAACCGCGCCGGGGTAATTTCGTCATTTTTCTCAACTGTATCGGAATTGGCTAAAATTTGACAGGTTGATCGAAAACAAAAATCGCGCCGAGGGCAATTTCGACATTTTTCGCGACGGTGTCGGAATGGGCTAAAATTTGACGGGTTGATCCGAAAAAAACCGCATCGGGGGCAATTTCGTCAGTTTTCTCGACTGTGTTGGAATGGGCTGAAATTTGAGAGGTCGATCGGATATAAAAATCTTGCCGGGGGCAATTTCGTCATTTTTCTCGACTGTGTCGGAATGGGCTAAAATTTGACAGGTTGATCGGAAAAAAAATCGCGCCGGGGGCAATTTTGTCATTTTTCTCGACTGTGTCGGAATGGGCTAAAATTTGACTGGTTGATCGGAAACAAAAATCGCGTCGGGGGAAATTTTGTCATTTTTTTCGACTGTGACGGAATGGGCACAAATTTGACCCGTTGATCGGGAACAAAAACCGCCCCAGGGGTAATTTCGTCATTTTACGCAACTGTGTCGGAATCGGCTAAAATTTTACTGGTTGATCGGGAACAAAAATCGCACCGGGGGCAATTTCCTCATTTTTCTCGACTGTGTCGGAATGGGCTTAAATTTGGCAGGTTGATCGGAAATAAAAATCGCGCCAGGGGCAATTTCGTCATTTTTCTCGACTGTGTCGGAATGGGCAAAAAGTTGACTGGTTGGTCGGAAACGAAAACCGCGCTAGGGGCAATTTCGTCATTTTTCGTGACTATGCAGGAATTGGATAAAATTTGATAGGTTGATCGGAAACAAAAAATCGCGCCGGGGGCAATTTCGTCATTTTTCGCGACTGTGTCGGATAAATTTTGATAGGTTGAACGGAAACAAAAACCTTGCCGGGGGCAATTTCATCATTTTTCGCGACTGTATCAGAACGGGCTCAAATTTGACAGGTTGATCGGGAATGAAAACCGTGCCGGGGTAATTTCGTCATTTTTCTCAACTGTATCGGAATTGGCTAAAATTTGACAGGTTAATCGAAAACAAAAATCGCGCCGAGGGCAATTTCGACATTTTTCGCGACGGTGTCGGAATGGGCTAAAATTTGACGGGTTGATCCGAAAAAAACCGCATCGGGGGCAATTTCGTCAGTTTTCTCGACTGTGTAGGAATGGGCTGAAATTTGACAGGTTGACTGTGTCGGAATGGGCTAAAATTTGACTAGTTGATCGGAAACAAAAATCGCGCCGAGGACAGTTTCGTCATTTTTCTCGACTGTGTCAGAATGGGATGAAATTTGGCAGTTTAATCGGAACTAAAAATCGCGCCGGGGGCAATTTTGTCATTTTTCTCGACTGTGTCGGAATGGGCTAAAATTTGACTGGTTGATCGGAAACAAAAATCGCGCCGGGGACAATTTCATCATTTTTTGCGACTGTGACGGAATGGGCTCAAATTTGACCCGTTGATCGGGAACGAAAACCGCGCCGGGGTAATTCCGTCATTTTTCGCAACTGTGTCGGAATTGGCTAAAATTTGACAGGTTGATCGGAAACAAAAATCGCGCCGGGGGCAATTTCGTCAATTTTCGCGACGGCGTCGGAACGGGCTAAAATTTGACAGGTTGATCGGAAACAAAAATCGCACCGGTGGCAAATTCGACATGTTTCGCGAAGGTGTCGGAATGGGCTAAAATTTGACTGTTTGATCGGAAAAAAATCGCTCCAGAGGCAATTTCGTCATCTTTCGCGACTGTGTCTGAACGGGCTAAAATTTGACAGGTTGATCGGAAACAAAAAGGGCAATTTCGGCATTTTTCGCGACTGTGTCGGAATGGGCTCAAATTTGACATGTTGATCGGGAACAAAAATCGCGCTGGGTGAATTTCACCATTTTTCACAACTGTGTCGGAATTTGCTAAAATTTGACAAGCTGATTGAAAAAGAAATCGCGTCGGGGGCAATTTCATCATTTTTCGCGACGGTGTCGGAATCGGCTAAAATTTGACTGGTTGATCGGAAACAAAAACCGCACCGGGGGCAATTTCGTCATTTTTCGCGTCTGTGTCGGATTGGGCTAAAATTTGATAGGTTGATCGAAAACAAAAACCGCGCCGGGGGCAATTCCGTCATTTTTCGCGACAGTGTCGGAATCGGCAAAAATTTGACTGGTTGATCGGAAACAAAAATCGCGCAGGGGCAATTTCGTCATTTTTCGCGACTGTGTCGGAATGGGCCAAAACTTGACAGGTTGATCGGAAACAAAAACCGCACCGGTGGTAATTTCCTCATTTTTCGCGACTGTGTCGGAATGGGCAAAAATTTGACAGGTTGATCGGAAACAAAAATCGCGACGGGTGCAATTTCGACATTTTTCGCGACGGTGTCGGAATGGCTAAAATTTGACTGATTGACTGGAAAAAAAAAGTCGCGCTGGGGGCAATTTCGTCATTTTTCTCGACTGTGTCGGAACAGGCTAAAATTTGACAGGTTGATCGGAAACAAAAAACCGTGCCGGGGGTAATTTCGTCATGTTTCGTGACTGTGTCGGAATGGTCTAAAATTTGATTGGTTGATCGGAAACAAAAAATCGTGCCGGGGGCAATTTCGACATTTTTCGCGACTGTGTCGGAATGGCTCAAATTTGACATGTTGATCGGGAACAAAAACCGCGCCGGGTGAATTTCGCCATTTTTCGCAATTGTGTCGGAATTGGCTAAAATTTGACAAGTTGATCGAAAACAAAAATCGCGCCGGGGGCAATTTCATCATTTTTCGCGACAGTGTCGGAATCGGCTAAAATTTGACTGGTTGATCGGAAACAAAAATCGCGCCGGGGGCAATTTCATCATTTTTCGCGACAGTGTCGGAATCGGCTAAAATTTGACTGGTTGATCGGAAACAAAAATCGCGCCGGGGGCAATTTCGTCATTTTTCGCGACGGTCTCGGAATGGGCTAAAATTTGATATGTTGATCGGAAAAAAAACCGCGCAGGGGCGATTTCGTCATTTTTCGCGACGGTGTCGAAATCGGCTAAAATTTGACTGGTTGATCGGAAACAAAAACTACGCCGGGGCAATTTCGTCACTTTGCGCGACTGTGTCTGAATGGGCAAAAACTTGACAGGTTGATCGGAAAAAAACCGCACAAGGGGAAATTTCGTCATTTTTCGTGACGGTGTCGGAATGGCGAAAATTTGACTGGTTGACCGGAAAAAAAAGGCGCGCTGGGGGCAATTTCGTCATTTTTCTCGACTGCGTCGGAATGGGCAAAAATTTGACTGGTTGGTCGGAAACAAAAACCACGCCAAGGGCAATTTCGTCATTTTTCGCGACTGTGTCGGAATGGGCTAAAATTTGACTGGTTGATCGGAAACAAAAAACCGCATCGGGGACAATTTCTTCATTTTTCGCGACTGTGTCGGATAAATTTTGATAGGTTGATCGGAAACAAAAATCGTGCCGGGGGCAATTTCGTCATTTTTCGTGATTATGTCGGAACGGGCTCAAATTTGACAGGTTGATCGGGAACGGAAACGCGCCTGGGGTAATTTCGTCATTTTTTGCAACTATATCGGAATTGGCAAAAATTTGACAGGACGATCGAAAATAAAAATCGCGCCGGGGGCAATTTCGACATTTTTCACGACGGTGTCGGAATGGGCTAAAATTTGACTGGTTGATCAGAAAAAAATCGCGTCGGGGGCAATTTGGTCAGTTTTCTCGACTGTGTTGGAATGGGCTGAAATTTGACAGGTTGATCGGAAATAAAAATCGTGCCGGGGGCAATTTCGTCATTTTTCTAGACTGTGTCGGAATGGGCTAAAATTTGACTGGTTGATCGGAAACAAAAACCCCCACCAGGCGCAATTTCGTCATTTTTCGCGACTGTGTCGGAACGGGCTAAAATTTGATTGGTTGATTGCAAAAAAAAATCGTGCCGGGGTTCATTTCGCCATTTTTTGCTACTGTGTCGGAATGTGCTCAAATTTGACAGGTTGATCGTGAACAAAAACCGCGCAGGGGGTAATTTCGTCATTTTTCGTAACTGGGTCGTAATTGGCTTAAATTTGATAGGTTGATCGGAAACAAAACCCCCCCCGGGGCAATTTCGTCATTTTTCGTAACTGGGTCGTAATTGGCTTAAATTTGATAGGTTGATCGGAAACAAAAATCGCGCCGGGGGCGATTTCGTCATTTTTCGCGACGGTGTCGGAATAAGCTAAAATTTGAGTGGTTGATCAGAAACAAAAATCGCCCCAGGGGCAATTTCGTCAGTTTTCTCGAAAGTGTTGGAATGGGCTGAAATTTGACAGGTTGATCGGAAATAAAAATCGTGCCGGGGGCAATTTCGTCATTTTTCTAGACTGTGTCGAAATGGGCTAAAATTTGACTGGTTGATCGGAAACAAAAACCCCACCGGGGCAATTTCGTCATTTTTCGCGACTGCTTCGGAATGGGCTAAAATTTGACTGGTTGATTGGAAACAAAAATTGCGTCGGGGTTAATTTCGTCATTTTTTGCTACTGTGTCGAAATGGGCTCAAATTTGACTGGTTGATCGTCTACAAAAACTGCGCCGGTGGTAATTTCGTCATTTTTCGCAACTGTGTCGGATTGGCTAAAATTTGACAGGTCGATCGGGAACAAAAATCGTGCCGGGGGCAATTTCGTCATTTTTCGCGACGGCGTCGGAATCGGCTAAATTTTGACTGATTGATCGGAAACAAAAATCGCGCTGGGGGTAGTTTCGTCATTTTTCTCGAATGTGTCGGAATGGGCCGAAATTTGGCAGGTTAATCGGAATTAAAAATCGCGTCGGGGGTAATTTTGTCATTTTTCTCGACTGTGTCGGAATGAGCTAAAATTTGACTGGTTGATCGGAACCAAAAGTCGCGCCGGGGGTAATTTCGTCATTTTTTGCGACTGTGTCGGAATGGGCTCAAATTTGACACGTTGATCGGGAACAAAAACCATTCCGGGGGTAATTTTGTCATTTTTCGCAACTTTGTCGGAATTGGCTAAAATTTGACAGGTTGATCGGAAACAAAAATAGCGCCGGGGGCAATTTCGTCATTTTTCGCGACGGTGTCGGAATGGGCTAAAATTTGACTGGTTGATCGGAAACAAAAATTGCGCCGGGGGCAATTTCGTCATTTTTCGCGACGGTGTCGGAATGGGCTAAAATTTGACTGGTTGATCGGAAACAAAAATCCCGCCGGTGGCAAATTCGACATGTTTCGCGAAGGTGTCGGAATGGGCTAAAATTTGACTGGTTGATCGAAAAAAAAATCGTACCCGGGGCAATTTCGTCATCCTTCGCGACTGTGTCGGAATGGGCTAAAATTTGACAGGTTGATCGGAAACAAAAAACCGTGCTGGGGGCAATTTCGTCATGTTTCGCGACTGTGTCGGAATGGGCAAAAATTTGACTGGTTGATCGGAAACAAAAATCGAGCCGGGGGCAATTTCGGCATTTTTCACGACTGTGTCGGAATGGACTCAAATTTGACAGGTTGATCGGGAACAAAAACCGCGCCGGGTGAATTTCGCCATTTTTCGTAACTGTGTCGGAATTGGCTAAAATTTGACAAGTTGATCGAAAACAAAAATCGCGCCGGGGGCAATTTCATCATTTTTCGCGACGGTGTCGGAATCGGCTAAGATTTAACTGGTTGATCAGAAACAAAAACTGCGCCGGGGGCAATTTCGTCATTTTTCGCGTCTGTATCGGAGTGGGATAAAATTTGATAGGTTGATCGGAAACAAAAATCGCGCTGGGGGCAATTTCGTCATTTTTCGCGACGGCGTCGGAATCGGCAAAAATTTGATTGGTTGATCGGAAACAAAAATCGCGCCAGGGGCAATTTCGTTATTTTTCGCGACCGTGTCGGAATGGGCAAAAACTTGACAGGTTGATCGGAAAGAAAAACCCGCACCGGTGGCAATTTCCTCATTTTTCACGACTGTGTCGGAATGGGCTAAAATTTGACAGGTTGATCGGAAACAAAAATCGCGCCAGGGGCAATTTCAACATTTGTCGCGACGGCGTCGGAATGGGCTAAAATTTGACTGGTTGATCGGAAAAAAAAATCGCTCCGGGGGCAATTTCGTCAGTTTTCTCGACTGTGCTGGAATGGGCGGAAATTTGGCAGGTTGATCGGAAATAAAAATTGCGCCGCAGGCAATTTCGACATTTTTCTCGACTGTGTCGGAATGGGCTCAAATTTGACTGGTTGATCGAAAACAAAAAAGCGCGCCGAGGGCAATTTGGTCATGTTTCGCGACTGTGTCGGATTGGGCTAAAATTTGACTGATTGATCGGAAACAAAAATCGAGCCGGGGGCAATTTCGGCTTTTTTCGCGACTGTGTCGGAATGGGCTCAAATTTGACAGGTTGATTGGGAAAAGAAATCGCGCCGGGGGTAATTTCGTCATTTTTCCCAGCTGTGTCGAAATTGGCTGAAATTTGACAGGTTGATCGAAACGAAAATCGCTCCTGGGGCAATTTCGTCAATTTTCGCGACTGTGTCGGAATCGGCTAAAATTTGACTGGTTGATCGGAAACAAAAATCGTGCCGGGGGTAAGTTTGTCATTTTTCTCGACTGTGTCGGAATGGGCTAAAATTTGACTGGTTGATCGGAAACAAAAATCGCGCCTGGGGCAATTTAGTCATTTTTTGCGACTGTGTCAGAATGGGCTCAAATTTGACCCGTTGATCGGGAACTAAAACCGCGCCGGGGGTAAATTCGTCATTTTTCGCAACTGTGTCGGAATTGGCTAAAATTTGACAGGTCGATCAGAAACAAAAATCCCGCCGGGAGCAGTTTCGTCATTTTTCGCGACGGTGTCGAAATCGGCTAAAATTTGACTGGTTGATCTGAAACAAAAATCAAGCCGTGGGCAATTTCGTCATTTTTCTCGACGGTGTTGGAATGGGCTGAAATTTGGCAGGTTGATCGGAAATAAAAATCTCGTCGGGGGCAATTTTGTCATTTTTCTCGACTATGTCGGAATGGGCTAAAATTTGACTTGTTGATCGGAACCAAAAATCGCGCCGGGGGAAATTTCTTCATTTTTTGCGACTGTTTCGGAATGGGCTCAAATTTGACACGTTGATCGGAAACAAAAATCGCGCCGGGGGTAATTTTGTCATTTTTCGTAACTTTGTCGGAATTGGCTAAAATTTGACAGGTTGATCGGAAACAAAAATCGCGCGCAGGGGCAATTTCGTCATTTTTCGCGACGGGGTCGGAATGGGCTAAAATTTGATAGGTTGATCGGAAACAAAAAATCGCACCGGGGACAATTTCGTCATTTTTCACGACGGCGTGGGAATGGGCTAAAATTTGACTGGTTGATCGGAAACAAAAATTGCGCCGGTGGCAAATTCGACATGTTTCGCGAAGGTGTCGGAATGGGCTAAAATTTGACTGGTTGATCGGAAAAAATAATCGCTCCAGGGGCAATTACGGCATCCTTCGCGACTGTGTCGGAATGGGCTCAAATTTGACAGGTTGATCGGGAACAAAAACCGCGCCGGGTGAATTTCGCCATTTTTCGCAACTGTGTCGGAATTGGCTAAAATTTGACAAGTTGATCGAAAACAAAAATCGCGTCGGGGAAATTTCATCATTTTTCGCGACGGTGTCGGAATCGGCTAAAATTTGACTGGTTGATCGGAAACAAAAATCGCGCCAGGAGCAATTTCGTCATTTTTCGCGACTGTGTCGGAGTGGGCTAAAATTTGATAGGTAGATCGGAAACAAAAATCGCGCCGGGGGCAATTTCGTCATTTTTCGCGATGGTGTCGGAATCGGCAAAAATTTGACAGGTCGATCGGAAACAAAAATCGTGTCGCGGGCAATTTCGTCATTTTTCGCGAAGGCGTCGGAATCGGCTAAAATTTGACTGGTTGGTCGGAAACAAAAATCGAGTCGAGGGCAGTTTCGTCATTTTCTCGACTGTGTCGGAATGGGCTGAAATTTGGCAGGTTGATCGAAAATAAAAATCTCGCCAGGGGTAATTTTGTCATTTTTCTCGACTGCGTCGGAATGATCTAAAATTTGACTGGTTGATCGGAACCAAAAATCGCACCGGGGGTAATTTCGTCATTTTTTGCGACTGTGTCGGAATGGGATCAAATTTGACACGTTGATCGGGAACCAAAACCACGCCGGGGGTAATTTTGTCATTTTTCGCAACTTTGTCGGAATGGGCTAAAATTTGACAGGTTGATCGGAAACAAAAAAATCGCACCGGGGGCAATTTCGTCATTTTTCACGACGGCGTGGGAACGGGCCAAAATTTGACTGGTTGATCGGAAACAAAAATCGCCCCAGTGGCAAATTCGACATGTTTCACGAAGGTGTCGGAATGGGCTAAAATTTGACTGGTTGATCGGAAATAAAATCGCTCCAGGGGCAATTACGTCATCCTTCGCGACTGTGTCGGAATGGGCTAAAATTTGACAGGTTGATCGGAAACAAAAAATCGCGCCGGGGGCAATTTCGTCATGTTTCGCGACTGTGTCGGAATGGGCTAAAATTTGACTGGTTGATCGGAAACAAAAATCGAGCCGGGGCCGATTTCGGCTTTTTTCGCGACTGTGTCGAAATGGGCTCAAATTTAACAGGTTGATTGGGAACAAAAACCGCGCCGGGTGAATTTCGCCATTTTTCGCAACTGTGTAGGAATTGGCTAAAATTTGACAAGTTGATCGAAAACAAAAATCGCGCCAGGGGCAATTTCATCATTTTTCGCGACGGTGTCGGAATCGACTAAAATTCGACTGGTTGATCGGAAACAAAAATCGCACCGGGGGCAATTTCGTCATTTTTCGCGACTGTGTCGGAGTGGGCTAAAATTTGATAGGTTGATCGGAAACAAAAATCGAGTCGAGGGCAGTTTCGTCATTTTCTCGACTGTGTCGGAAAGGGCTGAAATTTGGCAGGTTGATCGAAAATAAAAATCTCGCCGGGGGTAATTTTGTCATTTTTCTCAACTGTGTCGGAATGAGTTAAAATTTGACTGGTTGATCGGAACCAAAAATCGCGCCGGGGGCAATTTCGTCATTTTTCGCGACTGTGTCGGAGTGGGCTAAAATTTGATAGGTTGATCGGAAACAAAAATCGAGTCGAGGGCAGTTTCGTCATTTTCTCGACTGTGTCGGAAAGGGCTGAAATTTGGCAGGTTGATCGAAAATAAAAATCTCGCCGGGGGTAATTTTGTCATTTTTCTCAACTGTGTCGGAATGAGTTAAAATTTGACTGGTTGATCGGAACCAAAAATCGCGCCGGGGGTAATTTCGTCATTTTTTGCGACTGTGTCGAAATGGGCCCAAATTTGACACGTTGATCGGGAAGAAAAACCACGCCGAGGATAATTTTGTTATTTTTCGCAACTTTGTCGAAATTGGCTTAAATTTGACAGGTTGATCGGAAACAAAAATCGCGCCGGGGGCAATTTTGTCATTTTTCGCGACGGTGTCGGAATGGGCTAAAACTTCACATGTTGATCGGAAACAAAAAATCGCACTGAATGCAATTTCGTCATTTTTCGCCACGGCGTCGGAACGGGCTGAAATTTGACTGGTTGATCGGAAACAAAAATCGCGCTGGTTGCAAATTCGACATGTTTCTCGAAGGTGTCGGAATGGGCTAAAATTTGACTGGTTGATCGGAAACAAAAAACCGCGCTGGGAGCAATTTCGTCATGTTTAGCGACTGTGTCGGAATGGGCTAAAATTTGACTGGTTGATCGGAAACAAAAATCGAGCCGGGGGCAATTTCGGCTTTTTTCGCGACTGTGTCGAAATGGGCTCAAATTTGACAGGTTGATCGGGAACAAAAACCGCGCCGGGTGAATTTCGCCATTTTTCGCAACTGTGTCGGAATTGGCTAAAATTTGACAAGTTGATCGAAAACAAAAATCGCGTCGGGGGCAATTTCATCATTTTTCGCTACGGTGTTGAAATCGGCTAAAATTTGACTGGTTGATCGGAAACAAAAACCGCGCCGTGGGCAATTTCATCATTTTTCGCGACTGTGTCGGAGTGGGCTAAAATTTGATAGGTAGGTCGGAAACAAAAATCGCGTCGGGGGAAATTTCGTCATTTTTCGCGATGGTGTCGGAATCGGCAAAAATTTGACAGGTCGATCGGAAACAAAAATCGTGCAGTGGGCAATTTCGTCATTTTTCGCGAAGGCGTCGGAATCGGCTAAAATTTGACTGGTTGGTCGGAAACAAAAATCGAGTCGAGGGCAGTTTCGTCATTTTCTCGACTGTGTCGGAATGGGCTGAAATTTGGCAGGTTGATCGAAAATAAAAATCTCGCTGGGGGTAATTTTGTCATTTTTCTCGACTGTGTCGGAATGAGCTAATATTTGACTGGTTGATCGGAAACAAAAAAATTGCACCGGGGGCAATTTCGTCATTTTTCGCGACGGCGTGGGAACGGGCTAAAATTTGACTGGTTGATCGGAAACAAAAATCGCG